>NW_021680679.1:102755-108048 GCF_001412515.2 Diachasma alloeum | reverse complement strand
GGGGGGGAGCAGGGGGAGAGGGGAGAAATGAGAAGAAGCAAAAGGAAGAACCACCAACGCGGACGTGGGTTTCTCGAAGACGTCGAGCAGCTGCCGCAGATGTTTTACGAATGGACCAAAAAGCCAGAGCCGGTCAGAAAAAGGGGATCGGCGAGGATTGAGGGGTGGCAAGGGAGGGGAGGGAGGGGGACGCATCAGAGATAATGGATACCTGTGCGTATACGCGTTAAGGTGTATAAGTGTGCGTGCGCGTGCCTCACAAGAAAAGCCCGTGGGCAATGCACAGCAGCTGTTTCTTCCAGCACCACCTTCACATCTACTTTCTTCATCATTCGGCTTTTTTTTTTTATTTCCTCGGGGATCCTTTGGATTACAGAGGACTCTTTGTACATCCTCGTGGGGGGATAGATTCATGGTTGAATGATATTTTTTTTAGAACTTTGGGGGTGTTTGAGGGAGGAGGGGGGATTTTTTTTTTTGGGAGAATCTTGTTGTTTTGGTGGCAATGATCTCGGGGGGTAATGAATTTGAGGGGAAATGGCGAGAGGGTTTTTGGGGGAGTTTTTTTTCGCGGTCTTCTTTTAAGAACAGTAGATGAAGAGAAATTTAAGGGGAAACCGCAGTGGAATTTTGACCTCGCTGGCGCATTCATCTATCGTGATGATGGGTTTATTACTGCGGTTTAATGAGGAAAAATAGGGTTTATTTTTTTTATAGATCAGAAAGAAGCTTGGGAGTCACTTTTGACTCAAATTTTAGTTCAAATTTTAGGTGATTAGTTAATATGTACATGAACAACTGAATGAGCTTTTTTTCATTTTTTTTGAGTTTTTGGAATTATTTTCTGAAAATTAGCGGTGAAAAATTTGAAAAATTATGAACATGAAACTACATCATAAATTGTTAAAGTAAATTTTTTCAAGTAGATTTTTAGAATTATTTATTCAAAATATAATGAGAAAAACTTATGCAAAACATCTGGAAAAATTCATACTTCAATGATTCACTATGAACTTGAATTAGAAAATTTTTCAGATTTTTTATCTGTAACAATTTTGATAAAAAAAATTGCAAAACCCCAAAAAATGCAAATTTTCAACAAGCCTCATTTATTTATATTTATGCACATATACTGAATTGTGTCATACGGAAACCTTTGACGATTTCATCCATAAAAAAATTAAAACCCAATTTTTTCTCGTTTTTTCACATTAAAATCAAGTAGTAAACGCATCATTACGATAAATAAGGATCTCACTCTGAAATTGTTGTTGCTTGATTGCCGAAATCATCTTGTTAAATATCCAAAATGTCAAGAGAATCTAGTGCACATTCGTTGAAAAATACTCGAGAAACCATTTTCATGAGAAAAAATTGTAAATCTTGTTCTCATCCATATGCGATACCTACCCTCAAACGGAAAAAAAAAACCATCGTATGGGTAACAAGTGTGCGATATGTACCGAAATAATAATCGAACAATACTCTAGTTAACTGGGTGACCGCCGAGTGGCCCCAAAACGAATAAAACAAGTTTTGAAAGGGGAGAGGGGTAGAGACACGCGTCTCAGGGGAGTTGACAGTGTTACTCGTGGAGTCGTTCTAACCGGCTCACCGCCACCCTTCGGACCAGATAAAAAAATAGAAGTAAAAATGGTGCGAGTCATTCAGTGCATCTGTCACGAATTGTCCCATTTTCCTTTTTCTCTATCTCGGATTTCTTTTTTATTTCCATTTCCTCGTGGGAGAGACAATCCGTTTATTGTCGAGTGGAAATCACGTGGTGGTGGAGGGGCTTTTTTTCAGCAAAAATTGGAAATAATAATGGTAAACAAGCGGGGGCTGACGTGGGTATCAGGAAACAGCTGTGAGGAAGCAGGTGGAGGTACCCCGTGAGCATCGGCGTGAGGTCGACGGTGAAATGCGCGTGGCCGACCGGATGCCACGGAAAATCTTTTAAAATGGGTCTTTCTGTCATTCTCATGTGTTGAAATGATTTTTCATTCTGTCAATCCGATTGTGCCCTTTTTCCCGCCAGATACGATATTCCTTTTTCTCAATTAATTGTTTATAATCATTCTCACTGCAAAAAGCAATACGACCGAGGAGAATCATATGTCCCAATTTATCAGCAGTTGAATTTTCGTATTACAATAAATGATTTGCTCTAATTCCTAGGCTCACTGAATAAGATTTTAATCATAATTACAATTCAATTCCTTCTAGAACACACTTTAGAGGGTGCATTTCTGGAATTCAATGGTTGTTGATACTCTGGTAAAAGTGTGTGTCCACACTGTTATCAATTTTTAGTCAGTTCACACGGTAATTCAATTAATCTGTTGTTCATCTCATCAATATAATTCCGTGCTTAGAATATTGTCATCTCGCGTTTTCAGCACCAAATTAAAAATTAAAACTTCATTTGGAATATTGAGTCACAGCTTCTTTTTATTCATATCAGAAATTTTGTATTTGGATTAATGATTAACAATGACGACTCATTATTGAATAATCATTGTCAAAATACTCCAAAAAGTAATAATCGAGGAGAAATAAAGACGATAAAATAAACAATAAACACGTGATGAATGAGATTGGCTCCTCAAGAATGTTTTTTAAAATTCAAAGGCTCGACGAGTTCCCGAATTTCAAGTTTATTGCTCGGAAATGCGGGCCTCGGCCACCGCAGGTCAGAAATCTCTCAGAAAAATTTTCGTCCCTTTCAAATGCGAGGGAGACTCGGGGTTATTGGTAGACCCAGACACGGATAAATCTTCAATATCTATTCCTCAAACACCAATATGTCCGTCTAGTCACGGTTTACGTGAATCCAAGAGGTGTGTTCTAGAAATTTCGGATCGAAAACCTCATTCGTGTGGGTCAGACGTGACAGATACTCTTTCAAGGTATTTATGGCGAGGCGGGCGTTAAGGAAGTGAAAAGGAGGGGAATCTATTATTCTCGCGCAGAAAGCCAATCGCTGACCAACAAAAACAAATTTTCAATTGAAAAATTTTAAACTATTTCGAAGACTTTTGTATTTAAAAATTTGGTTAAACAACTTTTCAGCTTTTTTCTATACATTTCAAGCCTTTGTTTCAAGAAAATGATATTTTTTCTACACGTTTTCTCATTTTTCCTGAATTTCTATGGAAACACACGTTGAATTCGATTTTTTACAATAATTCCAGTGTTTCATGATTCTTAGATCAAAAAATGTATAATAAAAACCACCAATTTCTTGATTTTTCATTCGGAAATAGAGAATTCTCTTCCATTGTCATGCTAAATTCTCTATAAAGACAAAAAGTCCTTATAAAATAAGGCGGCACAATGAGTTGTTTTTCCCCTAATTAACCATGAAATTTCCCTACATTTTCAATACACCAATTGCAAGAACAACTAAAAATGCATAATGAAAAAAATAAATCGTAAGATCACTTGATAAAAAAATCTCTTCCCCACTCCATCGACAATCACAAAAATGAAACAGACTACCCAAAAATTATCCCGCCAATAACCCAAGCCCACAAAAATAGAAAAATCTGAGAAAAAAAAAACTGAAAAAATGAGTCTCTGAAATACAAATTCGTGGGGGTGAGTTGAGTGACTAGTAGTGAACATCTGGTGAATAAGAGGAGTCGGTATCGCATCTCAGTTTTTTTTTCGTTATTCTTTCTCGGAGGGAGAGGGCCCACCTTTTTTGAGATTCCGACCGAGCAGCAACATGTGGCTGGCACGTGTTACCCCGGTGCAATTCTACGATTTATATACATGTATGTATAGGATGATGGTCTTTCTTTTGGGACCTTGTTGCAGCTGCCTTGGCCCAGGCCCCTCCCTCCACATCCACAGACAGACGGTAATATTGTGCGCGGAAAAAAGGGCCTCGGAAAGACACTCAAAAGAATCCTCGGAGCCCTGTAGCCGAATCCCCTCCTTTCATTCAAGTGTTTGCTCAGGAATTTTCATACCTGAACCGCTTGGAGGTCTAGTTTTTAGGGACAAAGTTATGATTTTAAAGGAATTTTTCGGGTTCTATATTTTTTAACTAGATCGCATCGCTGATAAAATTGAAATTTTAAGCGAGATTTTGAGGATTTTGGGTTTTTAATGATATATTTTGAGGGAGAGGGCTATGACAAAGTGAACCTAACGCTGATAGTAGTTATTCTGGGGATTGCTCAGGGGAAACTGTCGTAAAAATTCTTTTATGACTGATAACATTCTCTACGAAAAATGGGTTTTATATTTTCTCTTGAAGCCACTCGTTGGGAAGATAATTCGAGTTCAGTGCACTTCCATTCAAGTGTTTACTCAAGATTTTTGATAAAAAAGAGGCTATTAGACTGCGCAGTCTAGGGACGTATTTCCATATGGCTAAATGATGAATCTAAGTAGTAGTTTAAGGATATCAAAGTATTTTTTACAATTTGAAAATCATCAAATTTGTCAATTAAATTTTGTAGAGAATTATTACTTCTTTAAACACTCGTTGTTTATGAATAAATAATTGAAATTGTTTAAACATTCAGAAACCCTATTTTTTGAGGCATGAAATCAAGTGCTCGTAATTTTCAAAAATTGCAATTTTTTAATTATTTCATCTATCTTTCTCCAAAGGTAAACTTACTAATTTTTTTTTTTAGATTTTTAAAATGTTTTCTCACGGGTCACTGTCGACTTACAAAAGTATAAAAACATTTTACTAGAGAAAAAATAGCCAAAGTACTTGAATATTCTTAAAAACAAATTCACGGATTTTTGAAGACTTACAGGGTCAAAGGAGTTTTTGAACTGTCAAAAAAAAAGATTTTCATTGTGTTCTCTTACTTTTTTACAACTACGTACACTGAAAGAATTTTGTTTTCTCAAAAAAGTCTTGTTTGCACCAAAAAAATCGTAAATTAACAGGAAAATCTAGTGTTTTATTGAAATCAAACATGTTTATTCAAATCAAACACTTTCTTTTATGGCAATTTTTCCTATCCAAACATTTGATCGTTCCCCTCTCAATCTCCCAAAAATTTTTAATTACTCCGATTTCTCCCCATTTGCGCACCCACCGTCGCGGAAAAAATTCGCAATTAAACCCTCTGCTGGGAGTGTGATTAAAAGCTCGCTTTCACTCTATACTCTTTATTTCTCCAAATGAGTTGGAATCGGATGTGGACGCTGTTTCACACGGCATGCGACGAAAAAAGACCAACACAAGTCTCAAACACATCTCCCTGTCCCTCTCCTTCGCTTCCTGCTCTTGGCCTTCTCCTTATTCACCCCCCCCCCCCCC
>NW_021680679.1:81357-102414 GCF_001412515.2 Diachasma alloeum | reverse complement strand
AGTATTGTCATCGCAAGCGGGTCTCAGCTACCGTTCTATCAATTTCTCCGTGAACGATAAAACGTTCTTGTACTGTTAGAAATTTTTTGAAAATTGAACAATAGTTGCATTTGAATTCTTAATATTGTGAATTTGAATTAATTTAAGGGGTAACAGAAGGCCAACGTTTCCTGGAAATTTTTAAACAAATTTCAAACAAGTTATTAATACTTTTCGAACTCAAAGAACGATATTGATCTTCATAATCGTCTCTTAGAGATTAATGTGTTTCGATTTGTAAAAATATCAATAACTTTCGACAGGAAATTTGTTCAAAGATTTGGAAAAGGGTTTCATGTGAAACTGAAAATTGCAGTTCCATTGAATACTCTAGAATTCAACTGATTGTTCAATAACAAAATACATGAAAATTTCGTGTGATTGAGTGAGTGATTGTTAAAAATTTAAAGATTTTTTACTTGAAATTTCAGGAGTAATTTTGTTAAACAGTGTGGAGGGAGGGGGCGGGCGGCGAGGGGGCGAGATCGATCATGAAAATTTGAGGATTAATTTGTATCACGTGTCGGTGGGCATTAGAGTTTTGTTGAGCGTGGTGCATTACAAAGACATTACACATTGATGTGGAGTGATGATGAGGGGTAATATGGGGTATCACACGTGACCCGCTCCCACGGAGATTTTAAATCGGCTGCCGACTTACCCTCGATGTTCCCAGCATCACAGAACTTTACAATTAAGGGCAAACACTGAATTTATTTTTGGAGTTGTTTATTTTTAGATTTTTTTTTTCGACCGAGAATTCCAGTGTCTGAATGATTTCGGAATGAAAGAATATTCTCACGCACGAAAGAATTTTGGGAAAAAAATCTAGCGGATTCGGTGAAGAATTTTAGTAGATTTCCGTTGAAGTTCTATTGAAAGATTCTTTTGAAACTTCACTGCGCGTTTTTTTAATAGAAAATGCGCGATAGAAACTATTTTATCGAGAAAATCTGTAGAATTTCAACTTTTCCTATTGAGACATTTTCCCCGTTTTTTTCCGCTGTTTTTCCTCTATTTTCATTTAAAAAATCGAACATAAAAATTTGAGCGGAGGAATTTCTATAAAAAAAATATAGCAATAAAATAAGTTGCAGAGAAAAGAAGAATTCTATTGCTTTTTCTATGGAATATCTTACACTCAACATTTCTAAAAAACAGTTAGAATTTTCAATAGAAATTTAATGGTAATCCAATAGAATTTTTTCTGCAAGAATTTTTCCATGTGAATTTTATAGTGAATTTCTAGGTTTTTCAATGATTTTTTTGCACGTGTTTTTTTATTTATTAATCATTTTTTAATTGTTCATCATTAATAAATGGTGGGGGACAAGGTGTGAAGATCCATAAAGCCCCACATGTGACTGAATAAATAAATAAATAGATAAATAAATATTAAAATAAAATATTCTGATCCAACACCTCATCAAAGAACATTTCCAATAAAAATTCCCTCCTCTCATATTTCGCTAGAAATATTCAATATTTAAAATCCCTTAAGCGTTACTAATCTTGATTAGAATCATTAAACGCTGCACTTAAACCCAATTTTCCCCCGAAATAAAAAAAAAGAAGATTGAGACCTACAAAAAATGTCAAGTGAATTTAATCGAGATCAGTAGTTTAATCTATCGAACGACAACAAAGGAAAAAAATTCAGCGAGGGGCGGAAAAATGTATACGAACAAGTGCTCGAGCGTCTGCGGTGTGGGGAACGTATCAATAGCTCGTTAAACCTGCTTTCTCGAGGGTTGATATTCCCCGACCCCAATAACTTCGACACTTGAGCCTGAAATTTATTTAAAACGTATCACGCTCAATGTGAGCCGAAATACCCCTCCCCCCGCCCTTATTTCCCTCAGTCGTGTATCCACCCATATCCTGGGGTAAGCGAAAAAAAATCTGATTCATTGTTGGAGATACCGTGCGAAACGGTGGAATAGTGCACAGGTTGGACACAACACACTTCAGTCAAGTGCACGCGGGGGAATTTAATTTTAAACGATCAAAATTTATTCTCTGAAACATTTTTTTTGTCAAGTAAATAAAATAATCTTTCAAGATTTGCCTTCAATATTCAATTAGTTTTCTTAATTTTGTGATCCTTGGGCTCCTGAGAGTAATAAAATTCCTAAGATTTGAAGATGAAAAGTGCAAAAAATTATTTTTTCAAAAAATACAATGTCTTAACGAATTTTCTAAATTAACTGATATAAATTTCTCTCTAATCCAAGAGAGAGAGAGAGGGGATTTAAAAAGTTGAAAATACAGAAAGATCTTCAAACATTCGATAATCTTCGATTCATTCGATAATTCTTAATTTTAGGTTATGAAAAAAGGAAAATTGTTCTCTGAAACATATTCAGCTAAAAAAATTACTATCCAAAAATTTGTCATAACTATTCGTTTTTCCAGACAAAAAGTGATTTTCGACTCGAAAATTGAACTTGATTTATTAATTTTGAGATCCTAAAGGGACTAAGACTCATAAAATTCATAAATCAAATTCAGTGTCCGAGTAAAAAATCACAAGGCTCATAAAATTAATGAAGTTTACAGATGAAATTCAAGGGAAAAAGCCCTCTCTCATTTTAATCCAATTCCTCAACAAATTTTCTGAATTTCCTCGTTAAAATTCCTCTCATTCCCTCAAATTTCCCTTTACCAGAATTTATTTACTAAAAATTCTCGTCAATAATTATCGACCCTCATAAAAGGTCACATACCCGTGACCCCGGATGATTGGGAGTCACACACTCACCCCCCTCTCGTAACCCCTGGCTAATATAAACACTATAGCCCCCGGGGGAATCCCCTCCCCCCTTCCTCCCGAAAAAAAACACATTGTATCAGTGGTAGGATAATGATGTATCAATGGGGTTGAAGATACTCCAAATAAAAAACAATCACTCAATTGCCCGCATAAGGTGACCCATATGTGGCCTATAATTTTCTCGTTATGCATTCGATAATAATTCCATTGTTATTGCTCATTGTTTCAGGGTGACTGGTGTACAGGCAATGCCCTCCTCCACCGGCCGTCTCTCGGGCTCTATCGAAAAATTATTGCTGGAGAAGACACTCTCGGTGTTCATTGTTCTCGCTCATCTCAATTGCGATAGTTCGAAAAACCTCATGGGGTCCATTACATCGAGACCTGCTGCTGTACTCGCTGCTGCCTATACAGCAGCTACTTTGGTCGCGGTAAGTTAATTTTTTTAAGAATATCGTCAATGTCCCAGCAACTGGCATCTGGATCTCATTATGTGCGCTTCCCTTCATTATTCTCTCTCCCGGAATTTTAATCAATACAACAACTGCACAAGTATCACAAGTAAAACTTTCGAAACTCGGAGAAAAGACGAACTCCAATATAAAGCTCATGAAAATATTCTAATAAGTTCGAGAGGAGGATCGTTAAAATTCTTCAGTCAACTTTTAATCCGAGTTTATTTTTCTGCTGGTCCTGCATCCAGATGATTATTAATCTCAAAGAGAAATGCATCTTCAAAAACAGTTTTTATCACCAGTGTCTAACGTAAATACTCAACCGATCATTGAAGTAGTATGAACATAACTGAAATTGCGCTTAGAAATGAAAAATAATTTTGTAGAGAATTTTCGATTCATCTTCAGACCCACATAATCCCTCTCGTTTTTCCTGCCAAACTCACGAAAAACTCAAATTTCCAGAGTCCCTACATGAACCCCGCTCGCGCCCTGGGCCCAGCCTTCGTAATGAACCGCTGGGACAGCCACTGGGTCTACTGGGTGGGCCCAATAGCCGGGGGCCTAGTAGCCTCCCTCATTCACGAGTACGCGCTAACCCCGAAGCGTCCCCGTAATTCCGTAGACCTAGACGACGGCGACAACTCGTCAATGCGCTCGGAAGACGACCCCTACGACGACCTCGACAAAGCAACAGGCCCTAAATTCCCGGGCGGTTACGCCACCTATCGTCCAGTCACCGGGGCCTCCTCGATCTACTCGCCACCCCCCAGCGCCATCGAGCGCGTGGAATCCATCTACGGAGGCACAAAATCCCTCTACTGCAAGTCCCCACCGCTGACGCGTGCCAATCTAAACAGATCTCAAAGTGTCTACGCCAAGTCCACATCAGGGCCTAGAGAGGGCCTAGTCATACCGAAGCCAGGGCCCCTCGCGCCTGCGCAGAGCCTCTACCACATGCGCATTGGTCCCAGCACTCTCCCCCTCCCCTCCAGGGAGCAGGGGGCCTCATCGGTGTCATCTAGCCAACCGCCGAGCCACTCTCAGGCCCAAAATCATAACAGCACCAATCAAAATATGCAGAATCAGTTGCAGGCCTGTACCCAGAGTATTTACGGTATTCGAGGAATTTCAACGAGTGTTTCGACTCGAGAGAGCGGCATCTATGGGGTTACCTCTTCGAGTATTTACGGTAGGGCCCCTGTGCCCCCTCCATCGAGCTCCCAGAACTCTCAGAATTCGAGTCAGAGTGGACAGAGAGAGCAGAGAGAGCAGAGGGAACAGAGAGAACAAAGAGAACAGCGGGAGCAGCCTCTTGGGGGCCCCAATCAGGCCCAGGGAAATGGGCCCGAGGGCGCCACTGGGCCCAGAAGACCCGAGAGCATGTATGGACATATATCCAGGAGAAGTGATGACTCGGCTTATGGGAGCTATCAGGGGAGCAATAGGGGTAATTATGGAAAAATTCCGGGACCACCACCTCCTCCTGGCTGGAGTCAGACCGTACAAATGGAGCAGAACAGGCCCAGTCCTGTTGCTGGGCCTCTTCAGCAGAATCAGAATCAAAATTATCAGAGGAATTCACCTAATCCACAGTATTGAGAATTTTTATAATCAATTATTAGGGTTTTTTTAGCGGAGGGGAGAATAAGACGATTATAAAATGTGTTCTAGGGGTCGAGGGGAAGGAAAACTTAGAATGTTGAGGAATATTCATTGGGTTTTGGAGTCAAGGGGCGACGAAGTAGCTTTACTCTTCCGATAAATGTAGAATTCATTGATAACTACAAAAATTGATAAAAAATCGATTAGATTCAGAATCACGATTTTTTTCTCGATTTAACGACCGTTTTTTTATAAAGAAAAAATGTTGAAGAATCAAACATTTCTATTATGATTAAAGACTAAAATCTGGATTTTTTCTTCATAAAATGTGGAAAAATCGGTGAAGTTTTTGTCACTTCATAAAAAATGATCGCCCGTTTGAATGCAAGTCCCATTATTTATTAATGAAAGCAAAAAATTGTTTTAAAAACTATTTTCCATAATGATGATGCTCATTAAGCATGAATTTTTCCCTATTTTTCTCACGAAATTTAGTGAAAAAAATGAAAAAATTAAAATGACTAAATCTACAAAATCTTCGACGCAGCCTGTCGAAAGGGTAGAGCTACTTCAATACAGATCTGTTCTTTTCAAAAACCTCCAAATCTAGGGGAGACAGAGGAATTTGATGAGGATCTTGTTGAAGTGAAAGTGAAAACTACAAAAGGGTCTTCAAAAAATCGACGTCTCTCCTTAATTCTAGGATAATTTCTGAAAAGTACAGGATCATAAAAACTGTTCATTATTTAGTCATCTTTTTACAGTGATCGATACTGTTCATGGAATTATGTGTATAGAAAAATATTTCGATTGCTCATTTAGAAGTATTTTATGAATAAAAGACTGTATATAGGGGATTAATGAGACAGTGGATTGGCAATCCGAATATTTCATGGAAATCGAGGACAAAACGAACTGCTCCGTATCCCAATTAGTTATAATTTTTTTTTTGTATTTTTCATCTTTATTTATTATGTATAATTAATTCGTAAGATCACTAGGTCTTAGATTATAATTGTTGCATGTATGTGAGTATATCATTGAAGGGAGTCAATCAATAAATAATTTTAGAAGTATTGAAACAATTTCTTCGGCTTATGAGTTTTTTTGTCGTTAATTTTGTGGAAATTCGGGAGATATTGATGAATAATAAAAATATAGGTGGAGGCATTTTAGTTCCATTGATCCTCAGACCTGCCGAATTTGTAAGTCAATGAGCCGAGGAAGATGAAAATGCTTTGCATGAAGAGGGCGATTCCTGGCCAATTGTGTGGGGCATCTGATGTAAAGAGCATTAAATTATGAATTAATTACTCTGAATTTTCATTGATCATCGCATGCAATAAATTCGAATTTCAAACTATGATAAATCATTTTTTGTTAAATACATTTTCTTTTTAATGAGAAATTATCTTGATGATGACTGATGCTGCGGGGAAATGTCAAGAGTTTTTTCTTCCAAGAGAATTTTCTCAACTATAAAAAAAACATCTTCGACACTTTCCCCTGGACTAGAATGACTCAGTATCGAGATAATTTCGCCAGTTGATTTTAATTTTATTCAGAGTTGAATCACTGGTCAAAGTCACTTGCCCTTGGCAACAAAATCAGCGAATAGAATCCAGCAGGCAGCAATGACAGCAGCGAATCCCAGGACAAACCCAACGAAGAGCCAGAGTCGGGCTCCTCTGGCACCCATACACCCACCGTTGTAAGCATCGCCTCTGATCTGGGCATTTGTCACTGAATTCACCCTGAGAATAAAATCTATTTAAACTTCTACTCTTTCTAAGATACTGGAGTAAGATAAAATCGAAGTATAGAAGCGAACAATAGCTGGAAAAAAATTGTTTTTGTTCGTTTGCTCTGCAGACGCTTAAAAAGTTGATGGTAGTCGGTTTTTTTTGTCAAAAATAGAATAAAATGTGGAGAATAATAATTACGAACATGCATAATGCATAATGAGGGAAGAAATAAAAAAAAAAATTTTGTAAATAATTAATACCAATTAATAATTAAATTATTCAGGATAATGGCAGTGTTTTTATGATGAAAAAATGACGAACAAACGATTCCTTAGGAGGAACAAATAAAAAAAAATTTCCTCCTTAGGAATTGTTTGTTCGTCGTTTGTTCGTCCTGAAAACACTGCTATCATCATGAATCATTACCATCTTCGACTATTTTCTTTTAATTGGTTATAAATCAATTGAAAGAAAATAAAATTCTTGCAATTATTCAGAATAATAGCAGTGTTTTCAGGACGAACAAACGATTCTTCAGGAAAAGCAATCAATAGAAATTCTTTTTTTATGCACGACTGAAAAAAAACTCAAAAGTTTAGTTTTGGAAGAAGATTGATGAAATAATTTATAAAAAATACATTTTTCACCATAAAAATCATTGGGTCCAAATCTTAAAAAATTTATTCATATTTCCAATTTTACCAGAAATCCATTTCGTGTCTAAAAAAAGGTTTCCTAAAGTTTAAACAATTTCAATTATTTATTCGTAAACAACGAATGTTTAAGAAAATAATAATTCTGTGGAAAATGTCATGTGAATGACTGAATAAAACGAAATTGGCTATTCTCAAGTTGAATTAGAAAAAAGGAAATTGTACTTGTTTTTTCTACATTCTGTCAATATTTTCATCGTCTCTGGGGCAAATGAACAATAAACAATTTTTTCCGCTGATTCTTCGGGTTTATTCACATATAATCGATCTTCGACGTTTGAGAGATCCCACTCTAATAGCTTGGGACTTTCAAAAATCATAGTAGTCTCCCCTCAAAGTCCCATCTACTTACATAAACAGTGATAACGTCCCCAAAACTCCACAAACGTGATAAGCACTGACCATCTCTGTGTGATACTTGGCATGAGCGTCAATGATAAACCACCAGCCCGTGAAAAACTGTTCGAATAAATGCAAAAGAAATCGTATTCATAATTTCCAGAATTGTCCTCTATTTTTTGAACCCTTCGATTTTCGAAGGAATAGAAAAATTACGTTGAGATACTCAGGAAGTAAACAAATGACTCATTAATTACCAGAGTTCCAGCGAGCATCGACATGAGAGCATTTCGCTTCTCACCAGCTTCAAACCACACGCAGGAAGGCATCTGGATGTTCTCCAAACACGTTGCCATCTTTCTGAATTAACTGACGATTTTTTAGGAAATAATTTCACTTCTCTTTCTTTTAAAAAAACGGAAACACTTTTTGATGTTTTTGGAGTGGCTGAGGATTCATCAAACAGTAACCTATAAGTGGAGAATGACAGCTGAGCAAGCTGAGGGCTCAGGTGGTTCAGCAGGGTGTGATTTTACCTAGTGTCAAGCTGAAGATTTTTCTTTCCAATTCGCCGCATTTTTTTTTAATTTTCGAATATTTTTCAGCTCCATTTTAATCGGTTTGATCATTTTTTTTACGTAAAAACTTTAATCCTAGTTTTTAATTGAGAATAGGTGAATTGTTGGTGTCCAACAACAAATGTAATTACGAAAATCTCCCTTAGATTTGGAAATATTCCTCAAAAACTCAACTGGGAGATAAGTCGACTTAAACCGTTTACCACTTCGCTACTGATTTGTTTATGCAAAAACTTGAATTAAAAATAGGCAACATTAAAAATAGGAATTTTTGGATCCATAGAAATGAGTTTTTGAAGAATTTTGTAATTTTCCTTTCATTCCAAGATGATAAAAAAAAATCAGTGAGTGGCAAAGTGACTCACCAAAGTGAAAAAATTCAAGTGCTCTGGAGGAAAAAAAAAAAAAATTAGAGATGGTAATAAGTGTTGATAAAAGCTAATGTGAATATTCCAAGATGATTAAAAAAATCCACAGAAACCGGGACAGTGTCAGTTACTGGGACGTTGACGGTAGTTCAATAAAATACGAAATGACTGTCGGCGCTAGTATCACATTAAATGTGCCTATGTGTATGTTCGGAGTAGTCAATAAAAATACCATCCATGCAATCAGTCGAGTCTCGTGTCTCGGCACCGCCAGGCCGAGTCCACGTAAAACGCAATCGTGCAAAAGTCTTCTCGAAAATATTCATCATTCCCCAGTGAATTATCAATTCATTGACAGAAGTGAGGGACGACAGCACTAACCATGGATGCAGAGGCATTCCTGGACATGGCCAATCAGGTCATTAAATTGAAAATGTTTCCTTATTTCGATGTTGCACACGATGTACTCTGTGCACTGCAAGTTAGAGAGGATTTGGGACCCGGTAAGATGTTAAAAACTCCCGTAGAGCTGAAGTCTAAATTTAAAGTGGACCAACCAATCCCTGAGAGACGTCTACCAAAGTGTTCATAATTTTTTTTTCAGCCTTTTAGAATTTTTTATGACTCTTCAAATGACACTTTTGCACTCCAATTAGCATTTTCAATTGACGATCAGTGATAATTGATTTCTCATTTATTTTAATACTTCTAATTCGAGGGCTTTAAGGTAGTCCTGAAATTCTTCAAAATTTACGAGAATTTTCGCGCTTTAGAATTGATAACAATTTTTTCATTGAGTTAATTTCCTCTTTTTAATTTAAACATTCAAAAAAACTCTCAATTCAAGTTTTTATTTCGTTCATTCCGACGAGAAAATTTATTTTTCGATAGTTTGTAAAGAAATTGTTTTTTAATTGAACTATTCTTCGAATCGATAATCATTCCCTAGAGTAAATTTCCCCTTTGCTAATTAAAACTTGAAAAAATTCCTCAATTAACGTTTTCATTTCATTCATTCATGCGAGATTCCAACGAAAAAATTGACTTTCCGATAATTTCTAACAAAATTGTTTTTTGAAATTGAATTATTCCCTTCAAAAAACTAAATTTATGTTAATTATCAAAAATTGAAAACCTCTTGGCGCAATTTTTACGTTTCTACATCAACTGTTCTGGCTGCTGAAGCTGATCTATTTTCGTATTTACCTTGATTTTCCCCTCAGCACTATATCCAGTGTCATATGGAGGATCAATTATCCCTTTGTGAATTAAAACGTCTCATAAATCCAGCAACAATAATCCCACATTCTACAATAATACGGATGAATGGAGAAGACCGAAAATTGATTAATGTTTGATAATTTTTTTTGCGGAATAAAAGGCGCCCAAGCATTCTCGCGGAAACATCCGCTGTCATGCTGGCTCTCAACGATGCTCGTGGTATTCGCTGGAGGAATGTTATGTAATGGATTACTTGGAGAACCTATACTTGCACCCTTAAAAAATACCCAACAAGTACTATTAGCAACTGCAGTCTGGTAATTGATACTAAGAATCTTATTCAACCTATCAATCATTGAAAAAAAAATCTTAGTTGATTTAAAATGCACAATTTTGATTTATCAAATTCATTCAAACCTGCACGAAAATATTTCCCTAATACCATTTTATCAAAGTTTCAAGATAACATAGATAGCGTCGTTTGATTTATCATCCAAGTATTTTAAAAATAAAAATTGCGATTTTTCAATGTCTTGAAAGTTTTAAAATTGATATATTTTTTCAAATAATGAAAGAATATCCATCAATTCACTTTCTACCCTCACATTTTTGATAGAATGCATTAAAAAAATAGCAAAGAATAAAAATCGGAGACGAAAAATTTTATCGGTTTAATATAATGTAATAATTAATCTGAGTCGAACTGAATTATTCAAAATCAGAGCACTTGAATTATTCAGAATAGAAGATAAAAGAGAACAGCCCGCAGAGAACAGATTTGGATAAAAACCGTTAGATTTAATTGAATTACGAGGGTGACAAATAATTATCTTTATTCTTTTTATTGCATTTCTCATTTGGCGGAGTTTCTAGGCGCTCGGTTCTTGGTTATTTAATCCGGAATATTTATTGCAAAGTTGAGAATGATTAATAGCCGGACAAAATTAATTAGAAATTCCATGCGACGTTACAAATGACCCCCGAACAGAGTTAAGACCCTGGCAACTAGATTAAACAAAATCGAACTTCAGCAAGGAAATAATAACGAATAACATTACAAAGCATATTCCTAATTTATTAGCAAAAATACCTATACTATATCAAGAAAAAAGCAACTTCCCATTTGTTTAATCTTGCACACTCCAGGTATTTTATTTTCTACATGCCATGGGACATCGGATACAAAGTAGCAAAATTTCTCCCAGTTAAGATTGTGTGTTCTGCTATGAAAGAAATCTATAGGTGAGATATTGAGAAAATACTATTCACAGAATTTTTCAATCCATCGATAGAACTGAATAATAATTTCCTTCCAGGTGTAAGAAAGTTTATGATGGTGTCACACACGCAGCCAAACTCTACCCCAACGCATACCTCATTATGATATTAATTGGAACACTCAAAGGTATTCAATATTGATATCAATTAAATTACTGAAAAATCATCGAACTGTTTTTTTTATCAACTAGGGAATGGGGCTGGCTTCACGAAACTATTTGAACGTCTGATTCGAGGAGTCTGGACTCCAACAGCGATGGAGTTCATGCAACCCAGTGTGTAAGTGAAGAAATATTTATCGAAAACGTGGCTTGAGTTCCCTTATCTCACTAGAACACTCCCCTATCCATAAATTTCTAATTCTCCTTGAATTATTCTTTCAGATACACCAAAGCGTCTCTCGTAGCTTCCATCATCTTCGTATTGGATAAAAAGACTGACTTCATTTCAGCACCTCACGCACTCGTGTACTTCGGAATTGTTATATTCTTTGTGTACTTCAAGGTAAGTGAACTCAACTCTCATTGATTTTTAAAATTGTAATTCAGTTCTTTTATTCAATCGATTTTTCTTTATTTTATCTTGCGCTAGGCATTTGACTGAAAAAATTTTCAAGAATTTTCGTACCTGAGAATTAATAATAATGATTTCATATCAATTAATAATAATTATTATATTATCTTGTTTAATGGAAACTTTTCAATTAAAAAAAATTGTCAATTCATGTTTTCGTTTTGTTCACTCATACGAAATTTCAAGAGAAAATTTGTTTTTCGCTAATTTGAAAGGAAATAGTTTTTCAAATTGAATTGTGAGTCACTTTGAGTGGAGAATTTATTAATTATGGCTCTCTGATGCTTCTAGTTATCATCAATCCTACTCAATATTCACGATCCCTTCGTGCCATTTGAGAACTTGTTCTGTAATTTATTCCTGGGTGGATTATTCGACTGGATGGCGAAATTCTCAGGTCGTGGACAAGCTAAGGACGAGAAAGCTGATGCCAAAAAAACTAATTAAGCTGTAAGTATCTCCCTTCGAATATAAAAACTTCGAAAATTAAGGGGGACCTATTGTGAGCCTTTGCAGTCACATCTCTCATACGTTGAAGATCGATTACACATGTCTAAAAACAAAGAGAAAGTGCAAAAAAACAATTATTTATTATTCGTTTGCCCCGCAGGCGTTTGAAATCTTGAAAATAGCCCAGGGCCCTAAATAATCAAGCTACAAAAAAAAATTTGACCCGTAATTCGACTCCTAATTAGCCAATTTTATTTATGTTTAAATAAAAAATTGCACTATCTGTGCAAAATAACAGTAAATTTATTGTCAAGAAAGAAATTGTGAACCCAATTGATTATTTAAACAAATACGAAGTTGGAAAGAGTAATTTGTAATTGTTGTCTCCAAATTTTTTGAAAAATTTTGAAAAAAAAAAATTCTGTACTTCAGAAATTGGAGACTGGACCATTTTCAATATTTTGAATGCCTGCAGTAGAAACGAATGATAAACAATAATTATTTTGCACTAATTCTTCGTTTTTGTACGTAATAAAATCCCCTTAAATTATTAAATTGGAAAATAAATTCTTTGTTAATCATGCAATTACCTCTGGTGGTTTGAGAGGAAAGTATTCAGATAATTGCATAATTACACAGATATTATGTGTCCCTCCACTCAGAACTGTAAACACCGTTGAATAATTAATCGTTTCTTCCCTCTCAACTAGCACAACAATCATCTCTGGGATAGGATTCTAGTCAAAATCCAAGTATTTCCTCAACAGCTGTGGTATCCAGCAGAAATTACCACTAAAACCGAATTTCAAACGAAAAAACAAACGAAGTTGACAGTATTGTGCCAATGAAACCACCGAAACGTCAAGTGACAGCAGTCAAGTAACATTTTAATCTCCTAAGAAATGAAAAAACGTTCTTGCCAGTATACGAAATATCCTAGTGCACTTAAGACACCTTCATGGGCATGAGAATCACGAAACCTTCGAAATTTACGTGAAAATCAGAAGGGAAATCAAATATTTTTATATACACTCGTGCGATTAAATTTTTGGCAATTTTTATATCTCAATCGAGAGAATTCGCTTGAATTTCAAACTCAAAATCGTGTAAATAATGCTAATGATGAATCAGTACGTCCTTCCAATCATGAAATATCCATTTTTTCATCGATGATATAGATTGTAGATTTTTTGAAGTGGACGAGACATTTTAAATCAAAATTTTTGACATTTTCGAGTTGTATTTGTACTAGAGTGTTGAGTACTGCGAGAATTCAAGGGTTTTATCGTGGATATGTGCAATTTTTATGTCTTATAAGAGCCAAATACAATTTTAAATCATCTGTACGAATAAATAAATTATGTTAAATTATGAAACTGAATTCATGACCTTTAAAAAAAATACGTTTGTGATATTTGGGATTTTGAAAGAGTTATCAAAGAAGATATTGATGAATAAAAAATGATCATCAGTCCCTATTTCCCTCCCGATTTCCCTCCAGGACAAAAAGCCCTGAATAAATACACAAATGCACATTTTCTGATCCCTTTAATCTAGTAAACAGTAAATCAACTGAAAAGTGACTTGAGAAACTGTGTGCGGTCTTCACTCTCATTCTCATTCTTTCTCTTCCTAATTTCCATGTCCGTTTCCCTCTGCTTAACCTCGGGCATAACGAAATTTGTCGTTTCCCCTTTCTTCTCCTTGATCTTTAATTTTTTACTCCTGTCCACGTTGTAAGAGAAGAAGTTGACCTCTCGTTTAGCCTGCGCTATTTCTGTGGTTAACCTCTGCTTATGAACAGCTTTCTCGTAGGCTAAACGCTCACTCAAGTGGACCCATTTGAATCTACAGAACCCAACAAATTCGGTTAATCAAGAACAATTTCGTTCAACTATTGAGAAATTGTTTAATTCATTTTTTTTGTAATTATTTTGGAAAGGAATGGTTTTCTCTCCTTTGACATTTTCTTCTAAATTCACTCGTAACTGATAGAATTAAAAAAATATTGATTGAAGAATAAAATTTCTTAATTACTGAATTGTTCTTCTTTCTTGTTATTTAATTATTTTTAGGAGAAAATAGCAAGAGATCTCTCGACATTTTCATCTAAATTCCCTCGTTATAAAATAAAAAAAAATAGTAACTGATAAGTGAAATTCCTTAATTACTGAATTGTTATTCTTCCCTGTTCTTCAATTATTAGTTTTTTCCTACCTTGGAAGGTACTTTATGTTCCAAATAATGTCGAAAAATTTACTCTTCTTCCTCGTGGATATCTGTGTGTTATTCAGCGTTGCTGCTACGTATTTCGCAATTTTTTTCCTCTCAAATTCTACCCAACCCTCAGTGAAGTACCTCGAGGCCTCTTTCCTCTTTTTCTTCGGTTTTGCTCCATCTTTCTTTTTATCGTCTGAGGATTGAATTTTCATTGTTAAAACGTCTATTCCCTGCTGTCTCTCTTCGTCATTCGTTCCCGAGTTACTTGATAAATCCAATGAACTTTTGGAGTTAAAATTATCCTTTAATATGGGGTTTTCTTACCTGCATTGCTCCCCAATTGTAAATAAACCCTCCCCACTTCTCCGTATTTTGAAAAAATCTCCCTGACAGTCGTCACATTCATGTATTTTGGAATGTTAGATAAATAAACAATTCCGCGTTTCTTTTTCTTCTCGATTTTCAGTCTCTTGGTGGAAGTGGTGGGCCCAAGAGTGTTATCGACACTCTGGGAGTCGTCAGACATTGACTGATCCGATTCCCCTCCGTTTGACATTGTGGAGCAGTTTTAATTATTTAAAAATTGAGAAAACACGTGGGGATGTTAGTAAACAGTTCGTTCAGGTTTTAGGTTAGGCGCATGGTTTCGAACACTCACGTGCACTCACGTGGATGAAGAACGACTATCTTCGATCTAGATATAATTATCTAGAGGAGTCTGATAGGCAGATAATTCCGCCAAAAGTGTTTAAAAGTCAAGAGATATTAATTTTTCTATAGAAATTATTCGACGTAAATTTTTCAAGTTTTTTTCGCTGTATTTTCATTTTTTTCGAATAATAAAATCAGAGGAAAAAACTTGGAAGATTGTTACTCAAGAATAATTATAGAACTAAACGCAATAGAATTGGTTGTATGGAAAAATCAACATTCACATAATTTTGCTATGAAAGTTGAATAATTTTTAATAGAATCCGCGCAATAATCGAATCGCATTTTATGATAGAATTCTCTTAGAGTTCCCTAGAGAAAGCGATGGGATTTTCTTTCATTTTTTTGTCGTAAGTGAATCGAAAGTAGAAGTCTTCCTCTTTATAATGAGTCCAGATTGAGTTCAATTAATGAACTTATTTCCAAGTTATGAACATTCGAACAAAATTCAAGAGTTCATTTTCTCCCACCCAGGCCTATTCAACTTCTCGAGGAAGTCACGGATGAAAAAATTCAATAGCAAAAGCTAGCGAATTCGTTAGAAAATTTTATTAGATTTTTATCGAACATTCTATTGAAGAAAAAGTCCATAGAATTGGATTTTCCTATGTAACTTATTCTGTTGAGATTTTCCATAGAATTTTCTTGTCTCAAATTTTCAATTTTTTTTGTTTGATTTTCTTCATGAGAAGGAAAGAAAAATAGAATGAAAAAAACTTGGAAAATTTGAGCCGAGGAAATTCTATAGAAAATATCTCAATAGGATAAGTTGCGTAGAAAACTCGAATTCGCTAGGTTTTTCTATTAAATTATTTCCATTACTCATCAATAAATAAAGGGATTGCATTCACTCACCGGCGTTGGATGAAAACAACAGCTCCGTTTTCACCTCTCCACCAAAACCTACCTGCATTGTAATCCGTAGTGTTGAATCCCCCGATGATTCCACGATGGTGACTTGGAGTTCAGTCGTTCTCCTCAATTTGAGAAGTTCCTTCTCCTGGAAGTTGACACTGGAATCAGTCAAAATATCACAGCACTAGACACTTCACTCTTCGAAGACACAACAATCACCTCCAACATTCCACAAAAAAAATCTAGATTGACAATGGCAGCCTTTGACTCAATTATTACTCAAAATCCTTTGTCCCACATTAAAGTCACCTCGAACCCCTCAAAAATGGGTCCCCCATGTAGTTTTTGGATTTATAAAGTCTCCCTTCGATTTTATAATTTTCTTTTCATCAAAACCCGCACTAAATCACAATAACCACTGTAAAAAATCACGATCTGTCCAATGATTCCTCACAAACACCACAGAATACTCCCAGACTCCACTAGACCTTCAGCAGACAACAATCAACTGTCTCTGTTGACGAACAAAGGCCTCATTCCGGCGTGATGTGCCCTCACAGTCAATTCTCATGTCGAAAATCTCCTTATTTGTCTCAGAAAACTGATGAACTTCACCAAGTTCTTTGTCTCACGCCAATATCACTTCGAAGCTCCCCAAAAATGAGTCCCTAGAGTCGTTTTTGGATTTATAAAGTCTTTCTCTTCGATTTTATAATTTTTTTTTCATCAAAACCCGCACTAAATCACAATAACCACTGTAAAAAATCCCGATCTGTCCAATGATTCCTCACAAACACCACAAAATACTCCCAAACTCCACTAGACCTTCAGCAGACAACAATCAACTGCCTCTGCTGACGAACAAAGGCCTCATTCCGGCGTGAAGTGGCCTCACAGTCAATTCTCACGTCGAAAATCTCCTTATTTGTCTCAGAAAACTGATGAACTTCACGAAGTCCTTTGTCTCACGCCAATATCACTTCGAAGCTCCCCAAAACGGGTCCCTCATGTCGTTTCTGGACTTCTAAGGTCTTTCCCTTCGATTTTATAATTTTCTTTTCATCAAAACGCGCACTAAATCACAATAATCACTGTAAAAAAACCCGATCTGTCCAATTATTCCCCACAAACACCACAAAATACTCCCAAACTCCGCTAGACAACAATGAACCGTCTCTGCTGACGAACAAAGGCCTCAGGTCTGATGTGCCCTCAGTCGATTCTCACGTCGAAAATCTTCTAATTTCGCCTTTGTCTCACGCCAAAGTCACCCCCAAACACTCTAAACGACTCCTGTCCCCCAATTTTTCACGAATTATCCTCGAAACTTCACTGGGCCGGCGTTTTTACATTGTGAAGCCCTCCGCGAGGCGCCGGAACGAGTCCCCCACAAAATACTGGGAATTCTCTCGAGCATACAAAATGGCGGCGCTTGGGTGGCCCACGCATGCGCGCGGCTCCCAGCGCTCTGCGCATGCGTGGGCCCCTCAAGCCAACGCCATTTTGAATGCTCGCCGCAGTTCCCAGTATTTTCTCTGGCATTCGCGTCGAGGGTTCGGGCTGCGTGTTACAACGTGAGAATTATCGGTTCGGCGAGCGTTGTGGACGTAATACGCGGTGTGGTGACGAGAAACGGCCGACGCCGGGTCCAAACAGATACAAAACTAAGGAAAAGCAGTCGATCAGAGGGTTTATCAGTCGTGAGAATGGACTCCGAGGGCTAGTGTTTTGTTGTTGTGTTTTGTTGGATTGAGAAGGCTCGAAGTGCTCTGAATAACGTAAATATTATCGACTTAGTGGGTGTGAATTATTATTATTGGATACTTTGGGGCTTTTTCGTGATAGTGGACACGGAGGATGGACATTGGCTACCGGGAGCTGTGGCTTGTGTGCAGAAAGTGGATGTTGGCGTCTTGAGGGGTCTAGTACACTGATGAGTCTTTATTTTGAGAGAATAGAGTGAATTGGGATGAGGATTGGCATTTCGGCGAGTGTTATAGACTCGGAGGACTAGTGTAGTGTTTTGTTGGGTGAGGATTGCGAAGGCTAGAGCTGCGTTGAATAAAGTAATAAAGTAAACAACGTGGGGAGAGGAAAAGAAGGAATTCGAGCACCCCAAACCAAACAAAAGACTCGGTGGACGCATCGCCCGATGATTTTGTGCAGTGACAAAGGATTTCGTGGAAGTGATAAATTAGATTGAATATTTTGGGGGTTTTTTCGTAATAGTGGACACGGAGGATTGACATTGGCCACCGGGAGATGTTGATTGTGTGCAGAAAGTGGATTGTTGAGCACTGAAGTGCCTAGTGAAGTGTTGAATCGTGATTTCAAGAGATTGTGGAAATGTGTTGTGGTTAAGGATATCCAAGTATCTTTTACAGATTTTACACATTTTTAATTATGAAATTGCCAATTAAATTGCGTGAGAAAAAATTGAAATAAATCATAAATATTCAACGTCATTAAAAGACATTTGCACATTTGCATTTGCTGTACATTATGCATAGAATTATTATTTTTTAAACATTCGTTGTACATAAATTATTTATAGAAAATGCTCGTGATTTTGAAAAATTGCTATTTTTAAGTTATTTCATCAATTGTCTTTCAAAAGTAAACTTTCTAATTTTGGTCCACATTTTTCAAATGTTTTCTAAAGTTTTAATATCGAGATTCAAATTCAGACCTGCGAAGTTTAAACAATAAAAGTAATGATTAAATGAAAATAATGAAAATAATAAATGTAATAGCATTTCACCGAAGAAAAAATAAGCAAAGTACTTGGATATCCTTCAGTGCATTCTTGGTGTGTTGTGATCAGAGAGCAGTCAAGGTCAACCGTCTAGGAGGTGTGCGAGCACTGGAGAACTGCTGGTATGCCGTTGCAGAGATGAAAACGTAGCTGTTGTTTTTATCCAACGCCGGTGAGTGATTCCAACTAATTCATTTTACTGCACTAGAGATTCGATATTCCTTTTTACAATTAACTGGTTATAATCATTCTCATTGCAAAAGCGATACGACTTATTGAATTACACCAGCATTATCATTTGGCGGACAATGAAATCTAGAATTTCTCTATTACTCAGATCATAAGCTACTATTAGCATGAGGGGATGCAAATGAAGTAGTTCTCCCTCGTTACAAAACCCCCGTTTTTATTCAATAAAAATCAGAAGATATCTCTTACAAAAAATCTCAATCACTCATTCTCTGCTCTGCTTTTCCTGGAGCAAATCCACATAAGATTTCGCCAATAAATCATCATTAGAGATCCCCAATTTAGCGAGAAGATCATTACAAATGACTTGGCCCTCCTCCACGCTCTGATGATCCTCCAAGACGACCTGGAAGAATCATTAAAAATATTCAATCTCATCGACGATTTAATGCTGAATTGATTGATTCGAATCTCAATGTCACCTCGATTTCTAGAAAATCTCCCAGGCCAGTGACTCTGTCAATGTGCACCCTGGACTGTCCCACCATGTACAGGTGCCTCGTCTTCTCCACGACTCCAGACGTTCCATTGACCTTTCCCAAAATTTTCTTCAACTCGTCGCACGATTTTTCAGTCGCCAAATCCACGAGTGAATAGTCTGAGAGTTTAGGCCCTTGTGTGTCCGAACGCTCGTAGTAAACTAGCACACCGGTGCCATTCTGTGAACAGACAACAATAGAGTTAATAAAAATTTCAGAATTAAGACCTCAATTGGGCGCCGGATAATTCAAATCAATTCAATTATCTCAGTAACAGACGAAGATAACGAGATAATTCGCGACTCTAGAGCAGATTAAATAAAGAATTATCTCACAATCGGAGGGAATAAATAATAACAATTCCAAGCTTGAAGATATTTAAAATAAACTACAGTCTGATTGCGAAGGGAATTGGCGTCCAATGAAGATTGGTATTTAATTATTTTCTCCGAATGATTCTTTCCGGCTTGCAAATAACCTCAAAGCATCTGAGCTTCAGGCGTCCTTGGGGAGTCTTAAAAAACGTGTCTGTCTGGTGAATTATTGTTCCATCGCTGTGACTCAGTTCCTTGGCCCTCGCGTGGGCTGCCACTGCATTCCTCAACACTGCTTTGATCTCAACGTTCCTCAACATGATTTAATAAATCTAGGATTCGAACGTAGAAAGGGTAGTAGAGCAGGGGCGGGAGGTCGTTTGTACGATCTCAGATGGACATATTCTAGGAAAAATGCCGACAGTACGAAAGGTGGTGGAACAGATGGGCACAGAATTTTCGGATCACAGATCCGGTGGTTAAACAGGGCTCGGTATTGGAGATATCCTCAGGAAATGTACCAGTCGACATTTTTAGTGCTGCGGCACGGTGAAAGATCGCGGGATTATTCTCATTTCAAGGGAAATTACTAACTGAATTAAACTGGCCATCGGGCAGTAGAATATGATAAACTGAATGCGCCAGTGGAAAAGTAAATGAGCTATTAGCAATGGGAGAAGGGTTTTGCACGGTGCATTGGGAAATGATGGCGATCTTTTGAATGGTAGTCATCAATTTTGGGCGAATTTTTTACGCCCACTCGGATGTGTCGGAAATTTTATTTTCACCTGCAGCCAGGGTATCAGATTATGGATTTTTACAGGGGGAAAGTCGACTTCCCGCAAAATCGAATTTTTACGCCAAGTGAACGTTGATTCCGTATCTACTAACGATTCTAAGGCCAATGAAACACTCGGAGTCACCAGATATGTCGAAATAAAAAATTGAATTTTCCCTTGGGGCCAAGGGGTCAGATCTTGGATTTTCCCCGGGGGAAAGCCGACTTTCGCCAAAATCGAATTTTTTCGCCGACTGAACGTTCATTTCGATAATTCAGGCGACGGGCTACCCAGAACTCTCAAAAGTATTCGGAATTGAAGAGCGAGTTTCGAAATGGCGTGCAAATGTCTCTAAGGATGATTTTTTAACCAGAGGAGACTCCTAGGCTCACAGGAAATGTTGTCCCAACTCTACTTTTCAATTGAAAACAGACATCATCTTTGGAGACATTTGTCATGTTTAGAGGCCCTAGCACGCCATTTCTCGACCCGCTCTTTCATTTGAGCCCAAAAAAACATTCATATCTTGTCTGACATCGCTGCTACAAACTCGGGTCT
>NW_021680679.1:15549-81272 GCF_001412515.2 Diachasma alloeum | reverse complement strand
AATGTTTTTTTGGGCTCAAATGAAAGAGCGGGTCGAGAAATGGCGTGCTAGGGCCTCTAAAGATGGTTGTGATCCAGGGGAGACCTCTAGACCCCAATGTTCTATACATACTCCTCGACCCCATTGTCCTCCTAGACAATGTTGTCCCAACCCGGTTTCTGAATTGAAAACAGACATCATCTTTAGAGGCATTGAACGTTGAACGAGGACATTGAACGAGACATGAACGTTGATTCCGATAATTCAGGCGACGGGCTATCCAGAACTCTCAAAAGTATGTGGAAAAAGTGAAAAATGAAAAAAAATTTTTTTCATTTAGGCCAAAGTGTCAGATCTTGGATTTTCCCCGGGGGAAAGTCGACTTTCGCCAAAATCGAATTTTTTCGCCAAGTGAAGGTCCATTCTGTATCTACTGACGATTCTGACGTCAATGAAATACTCGGAAACGCGAGAAATGTCGAAATAAAATTTTTAGTTTCCCCTTGAACATTCAAAATTAAATAACGAAAAAATAATGAAAAAAGTATGATTACGTGATTCTCATTAACAACATGTAAACCTTCCGGTATAACATTATCTCAGACGGTGACGGTACCCTCTCCTCAAATATCTCTTGAACCACGAAATCGACTCATTTTTCTTAATTCTCCTTCGCGCGGTAACGAGAAACAATAGCATTGGTCACGACAAGTTTGTTATTCCTGCAATACTCTTATACCTACACGTATACGTATACCCACGACAAATTATTACGTGATGACTGTTTGTATTGTTCACTCGTGTTTCGACTACTGGTAACTCAACGAGCTAACCAGTCGGGCAATTCAATACGCCACCAGACACCGAATTGTCAAGATGTGTCGAACTATTTGTGCTCTCGTTGTCTGCCTATCGGCGCTTGCCAGTGCTGCCGAGTTCAAGGATTGTGGTAAGCGATTAATTAGATATTCCTTATTTTTATATTTATTTTTATTTATATATTATTAAAATGGCCTCACGTATTCTGACCGAAATTCCAAAACAGTTCGCGGTATTAACGACGTAAAATCGAATAAAATCCACAAAAAAATATATTTTAAATACTCGAACATCTTGTTATTTACAATATTGACGCAGTTGCTACAAATGATCTTTTTATTTTCTTATCGCCATAATTATCTGTCGCAATTAACTATCATGAATGGAGCGACTGATTAATTATGACGAACAGCGGAAGAAATATTCTCATTTTTTGCGTATTTATTTATTTTTTGTATTGAATCCTTGACCATTAGTTGTCAATTTTTTGCCATCTCTTTTTCACCTTAGTCGCAACAACTTGAGGTTTCCCTCGTTCGTATTTCTTTTGCGTAGGCAGATAATGACGAACCAAGTTGAATGATTATATGAAGCATCTCAGTAAGTGTATCACGCGTTTGTTCTCAAATTATATTCCGAATATCTTTTGAGGGAACGAAATAATTTTTGTAGCAATTTCTTCTCTCTAATGAAAGATTTTTTTAATTTGCACATTGGTAATTATTTAATTGGTTAAGGCTGTTCCACGCATTGATAATGATTCAATTTATTATTTAATTTATGCCTTGAAAACATCTAAGGTTTGACCTAGTAGATGGCCCGGAAATAGAATAGAACACGTGTGAAAAAAATTAATAGAAAACCTAGAGAAATCGCTAGAAATGTCTATTGGCATTCTATAGGAGTTCTCTGGGGTTTCTATAGGATTTTTATTGGAATTCCATTGAAAAATTCTATTTGTTTTTGCGCTGATTCTATTGGATAAGAAAAAGTCGATAGATTTTTGGGCATTAATTTTCTAAATCTTTTCCACTTGGATTCTGTTATGCCAAACAAAACAAAATCCAATGGAAAAAAATTGGAAAATTTGTGTTCAATAATTTTAATAGAAAAAAAATCTCCAGAGAAAAAATCGCACGTAAATTAAAAACATATTGACTTTTTTCTATCAAATAAAATTCTTCAATCGAATTCCTATAGAATTCCAATAGAATTTTCCACCGAATTCGCAAGATTTTCTGTTAAATTTTTTCACGCGTGAAGACGATTTTCTTCTGTTGTAATTTTTATCCAAACGAGACTTGTTCGTTTTTCTCCCATCGTAGATCCCACGCGATGATTCACCTCGTCAAAAGACATCTAATTCGATGTGACATATACCTAGAACAATTACGGTTGAGTAACGGAAGAACAATAATTATCTTGTTTACCTTTGTCCGATAGCCGACAATGAATGACTTGAGTTCAGCTCCATTGTGTACTATTTGGGGACAAGTATAATTGGACACTCGACTGACCCGTCTCTTTGTCACTGATGTTTCAGGGTCTTCAGTGGGAAAGTACAGCTCTATCAGTATCAGTGACTGTGGAGCCAGTGATAGCGAGTGTATTCTGACCAAGGGAACCAATGCCACCATTGAAATTTCATTCAGCACTGGTGAAGAATCCATTATTCTTCTAGTGAATTGGTCATAATTAAATGAGATTGAGGAAATCGAGAGTAGTCTTTTCAATTCAGAGCAGAATATTTTTTTTCATTCGATAAAACAATTTTATGATTCATCTCCACGGCAAATTTCCAAAGATAAACATAGCGAAGACGATCAAAATTCTGTTTGATTTTTATTAATCTTCTGCTGAAAATTCTATCAGTTTTTGGCCGATTCTGGTGAAATTTTACAATTCATCTGCACAAATTTCTTCATTATTTAACAGGAATATCTCATTCTGTTGAAATATTTTCTATAGATTTTTTTGCTTTTTGTTTGATTTTTTTTTAATAAAAAGAGAAGAAGAATAGAGAGAGAGAATAAACTTAAAAATGGATGTCCACGAATTTTTATCGAAAATAAAATTAGTTTCTATGGGACATTCTCTATGAAAAGAGTGGCCGTAAATTAATAGAATTTTTCTATGAAATTTTATTGTACGTGTCCATAAAAATAGCGGAAGTACGTAATTTCAAAGGAAATTATGATGTTTTTATGATGAAAAAAGAATCATAAAATTGTGGAACAGATGAATTGTACTCGATAAAATTATAGAATTAGGAAGGGCAATTGTCGTTCAGATGTTAAGATAAGAAAACATTGCGGTCAGGTAGTTACCAATTGGGAAATAAGGTCAATCACAATGTTACAGTGGAGCCCGTCAATGCTGTTAAGGCAGTTGTCCATGGAATTCTAACTGGTGTGCCCATACCATTTCCAATTTCCCACCCAGATGCTTGTGCTAATCCGGACACTGGGATCACGTGTCCTTTGAAGAAGGATCAAGCGTACACTTACAGGAAAACTTTTCCTATTCTAGCTCAATATCCCAAGGTGATTTAGCGACGTCCAAATTTCGTTATTGTTGCGTACGAATGGAGGCTTTGCAATCGTTCAAATTTAAGTTTTTTTTGTGTTGGAGCAACTCGTATTAAGGATATCCAAGTATCTTTTATTGTTCGGTACAGGTCACACTATAAATTCAATCATTTTACTCCGAATTATAATTTTTTTAAACATTCGGTGTTTATAAATGTTAGTTATGCTCGTAATATTTAAAAAATGAATTTTTTAAATTATTTCATCAATTTTCCTCCAAAACTAAACTTGCAGAATTTGTTTCCGATTGTTAAAATGTTTCCTAACGGCTCAATGTCGATATTTAATTCAGATTTGCAAAGTTTAAATCATAAAATCATTATAAAATGTAAATAAAAGTCCGGAAATTTAGGGTCGAAAAAATAGCCAAAGTACTTAGATATCCTTAACAAAAATATCTACGCTGCATAAAGACAGGCAATGTCGCACTTGTTCTTTCATTACCCTGAGAAAATTGTCTTTTACAGGTGAAGGTTGAGGTTAAATGGGAATTGCAAAATGAAAAGAGACAGGACATCGTCTGTATCTTGATTCCTGCAAAAATTCAGGAAAAAAAATCAGCGAACTGAATGATTTTTCAATCCATTGACAGCGATCGACTGAATATATTCCACTATTGTTTTTTTTGTATTCATTTCTGGTCATCAGGTCAAAGATAAAATAGAATTTCCAGGTGAAATTTGAAAATACTGAGCTCACTTTATTTTCCGAACTTCCGTAACACTTTATTAATTAACAAACGCTAGTAGAAAATGAAATCATTAATCAAATTTTCGTTTATCATAAGTTAGAGTTATCACTTTTAATGCACGAGGCGCCTACGATATATTTTATATTTAATTAGATAGTTAATTTGAACAACACTGTGGCAATTATCTGTGATCCACTTGATCCTCGTCATCACTGTTATTTTTGTGATCTTTTCCACTCGAAAATCCTGGGACGAATACAGCAATACGGCAATAATAATATTACAACTAATGAGCATTTCTGCGAAAATGAAAAATCACAAAAAATCAATTTACAAAAGAATAATATCGAATTATTTTTGAAGAGTTAATGTCCTCGAATAACACTCCCTAAGCACTGAATCGATTAGTCAATTGATCCGAAAGTCACAGACAATATGAGATCTTGAAGAACGAAAACAGAAAGTAAAGTGTACAGAAATAAATTTATTAAATACGAAAACAACGAATAATACTCTGAGGGGGGAAGAAGGGATATATTCCGTTCATATTCAGCGAGAATTTCACAATTTTGTTGGATCTTCACGCACACGAAGTACTTCCTCACATTTTTAATACCAGAATTTTAGCATTCGAGTGGCGAAATTTAATAATTCAGTAGTGAAGTTGTGAGAAAATAATTCAGTTCCGCTCAGATCCCGTTTTTTTTAATTCCTTGAAATTTAAGTCTCAACAAGAACCTTTTTTGTAAAAGGTTGTACAACCATTTTTATCCAGTATCATTATTATAATTTATTTAACAATTCATTTCTTATTTGTGGTTATTTAATATCCGAAAGGAAGAAGTAGTCCTAGAATTTTTTTGGAACTACTAAAGCTATTTTTGCGACAAACAAATTTCATCTCAAGACAATTTTTAAATTGTCAGCACTAGATTAAATTTTTTTTTTGTAATTTTGAAATTGTGACTCGTTTGAGGAATTTTTTTTTATTTTTCAGTGTAGTTCTCACTCTACAAAATATTTTCCATCCCCTCTGAATCCCATGATATTCATGAAAATTAATCTGTTCTCAATATAAAATTTAGTATAAAATTACCTCAGTAATGAGTGATTTCAACAAAAAAAAATTCGCTCGGGAGAAAGGCCTTTCGTCATTTTTTCCTAAAGTGAAAAAATATATGACGATGCACTCGAATTATTTCACCACTTCACTGCGAATTTCAGATCCGTTTCATCTCTTGAATGTCCTCAAAATCCCCATCATCAACTTTCCATGGCGTCTGGCCTGTCGTCTAACCGTCCGCTGACCATTTGATAAAGCGATCGTTTTGTGCATTGTCTTGTTGTACTCTGGTCGTTACTTGTTGACTTCTGGGCCTGATAAATCGGCTCGTACTCCCTCAGTTGTGCCATGAAACCGTCGTTTGGATTTATGCAGAATCTTCGTTGTTGGACCAGTGCGTATGCTCGTCTGGAATTCAATTTTTTCCACCGAATTAAGCTAAATTAATTTCTTTCAATGATAGAAAAATGATTGGAAATTTTATTATTTTTATTATTAAGATTGATAATTTTAATAAGATGTTTTTGAGACGTTTCATTTTTTTCGAAATTTTCTCAAAAGGGATCAATCGGATTTGATGAATTTTTCTATGAATGCAGACTTTAATAAGTTCTAGTCATTGACATCAATCGAAATTCAATTTTTCATATAGATTCGAAAAAATTGATATTTTTTCAAAAATTGATTTCTCAACGATCACTCAAAAAATAGTCATCAAAATGGAATTAGTCATGGCTCAAAAAATTGATAACAATATCCTCTTGCAATTCGTTGTTGAGTTATGGCACATTGTTTATGCGATTTGAAAAAGAAAATCGGTATTTTCATGATTATTGAAAGAATTATCAATAATAGCAATTAAATTAGGGCTTCAAAAGTATATTTCAATGGCTTCTTAATCAAGTTGAAAAATGGTGAGAACAGCATCATTGCTTACCAAGTTACACAATACCGTCATGAGCTTTTTATATAAAAATCTCGATCTCTATTAAACTCAGGTGCCAGTCTATTATGTTGAATACTTATTCATATTGATTCATGGTCCCGACTAACTTCTGACAGAGCCTGGGTTCAACTCTGGCTAAATCCTGAATAAACCCTGATTAAATCCCGGCTGTACACTGATTAAACCTCGATCAAACCTTGATTAAACCCGGACTGAGAACGAATTCGAGTCTTGAGAGGGTCTGAATGTAGAATTATTTGACAGAAGAAATAATACGCAAAATTTTAACGACATTTCAATTGATGATAGTACTGTGACTTGAAAAAATAGAAGAAGAGAATACTGAAACAAGAATTTAAAAAAAGAGAACCCATTCGGAAGCAAGTGGCTAATTTACTAGCAACAATAACTACAAGTACTATATAGTTGAACAAATTCAATTATTTCTCTTAGAGGTGTATTTACTTGGGTCTAATAAAGTGCAGAGCTTATTACTCACGTGTGGGAAAGTCCGTACAACTGCATTACGTATGCAAGGACCAGAGCTGCTGACCTAGAGATTCCGGCGTTACCATGAACCAAAACGTGTCCCTGGGAATTTAATCCTTCATCTATGAACTTTTTGACCGTGGGAAAGTGCTGGATTATGTTCTCTGTCGCCACGTCCGCAATATTCAGTACTAGATATCTGATGGAAATAACAAATGTATTTGTAGAAAGGTCGAGCTCATTTAGTTTGTGGGTGAATATGAGTTGAACATTTACTTGAATTGGTCAGGGAAGTTTGGCTTTATGAAGTGCGCCTCGATGTCCTGTCTGACGCACACGATGTGGGTGATTCCTAGCTCCTGCAGTTCAGGGAGCTTTGAACGACTTGCTGCACTGTAGGGACCTAGGTAGAGCCCAGGGATCACCTCCTGTTGGAGTTATTTATTTGTAGAAAACGATTCTCCCAGTTTTGTTTCCAACAACTTGAGAATAAGAAAAAAGTAAAATGGAAGGAATTGAAATTAATGAGATTTGTGAGAGTAGATGACTAATGAAAATCCAAGAAGGAAGAATTAATTAATTCAAACAAATTAGTCGCAATGAATTATTTGTATGGGAATTCCTCATCATTAATGCTACAATTTTTTTCAGTTCTACTTCTCCTTTTTCATTGAAAATAGGATAAGTTGTATAGGAAAATCGAATTCTATTGATCGTTTTTATAGAATATTTTCCACTGAATATTTCTATTGACAGAAAATGTGCTGATTAGCTGTGAAGCTAAAATCCAATGGAATTTCCTAGCGAATTCCCTACGTTTTTTAATAAAATTTTGTTGTACGTGTCTCCTTGAATTTTTTTTATAGATCAGAAATGAAAAATAGTGATTATATTCGAAGAATTCTCCAAAAAAATATGCTTTGGCGATTTTTTAAAGTTTAATTTTCAGTTACAAAAAATTCTGGGCCATCAGAAATAACTTTGACCTAAAAAATCAGATTCCTAAGGAAAAATCATGCAAAAATAGTGGTTTTTAAATAACATTTCCTCTGAGAACGAAAATTTTTTGTTCCAACGTGAACCTCTTCTCAACTAATCTAATTAACAATCAATTCACTCGAATTAATAATGAATTACCTGCATGCTCCTCCTCATAGTGTACGTCCATTCCTTGGGTTGCGCCAAGGACGAGATCCTTGAGGGTTCCTCAGACGAGTCATCGTTGGGTATTTCCTAAAAATAAAAAAATTCTCTCATCTCTCATTCATCTCAAGAAATTGAATTTTTTTTTATCAATTCCTCTTCATTGACGAAAACATCGTTAACTCGAGGAAATATGGAATGGAGATACAAAAACAATAATACAAGATCATCACGATAACCTCGAATCGTGTCGTTGACTCGTCCACATAAATAAATATATCATCACCTCGTGGATACTCACGTTCTCCTGGTGCATCCGGTTGTTATCGAGAGACAGCATCCTCCTTAATTTTGACGTTAAACTGTCAATGGCGATGATCTTCCTCCCGTCGCACGGGAGATGGTTCTAAACAAACGCCAGTTGTTTTTTACTCTCAACTAGGTGTTCGACAGGAGATCTTCAAGTAGGGGATGAATTTCGAGGAATTGTGGGATTCACTCTGCAATCATTGGAAATTGATTCGCTGATGATCTTTGAGTTGAATGACTATTCAAGGTCGATTAATTATTCATTATAATATTTAGTAATTAATCACACTTGTGGCTGCATTTTTTAATGTCGGGGATCTGGCGGGAAGTTTGAATTCTTGACATGAATTCGCAATTTAACGATTTATCAACTGATTTCATTTAAATTATTCCATTTTCAGCGATTAGGCAAAATTTTTCAATTTGCATTTTTTGATGCATTAATTATTGATGTGATGTAAAGACGATTTTTTCATTCAATTGACAATTGTAAATGAAGAATGGATAAGTTAATAACCATTAAATGTCAATAATTTTTTTTTGTAATTTAATGGATTCCATTTGAATATTTTAATTTAATTTTAGACAACTCAATTTTTTTTACTATATTTCGATTATTGTTTGGACGCACAATTGAGTAAATAATTTTATTTACACAAGTTTGAATGAATTTGAAACATTGTATTTAAAGAAACTATCAGAATGCTCACTTTCAGGGAAATTCATGAAAAATACAAAATTTTCAACAATCATCATAAAAATCAAATCAACCAATATAGCTATCGCTTTCATTTTCGAACTCGTTCAAAAGGACAGCCAAACGAATTTTTTAAGCCATCATTCAATCAATTCAGAAAATTTTTTTAGTCATCGTGGGACAACCGATTTTCGGAAAAATTCGAAAATTAAAAAACTAATCGATGAATTAAATTTTAATTAATGGCGCTTGATAGAACTCTCACCAATACCTACATTTCAAAGAAAAGATTCAATTCTATCCATTCATTAGCGAACAATTGAAGAAAAATCATACTTGGTCAATATAACACAAAAAATCCAAAACTTAAATTTGAAGGATTACAAAATTTCCATTCGGAATCAAAATAGAAAAATAAAATTTGCGAAACGTATCGTTATTTATCTCTAATTTTAACAAATGGAGATGACCATCAACATGAAAATGGGAATAATGGGATATTTAGGTTCAGGGTAACCTTTAACTTCAATTGTATCAAAAAATAATTTATAAAAACATTCATGATAGCGTGTTTATTCATTTTGTGTCATTGATGTATATACATGTAGGTGTTTGACATTAGTGACGTGATTAACACGCCAATAGGATTCAACGATCCTCATAAATTTTCATCCAACACGGGCTTCCATATTCGTTTATCAATTTCTTGTGTTAGTTCTTCCAAGTGGTTTCTTCCCAGACGAAATTACAAAAGAATAGAACAAAGTAAAACGATGACTGATTCCGAAATGATGATTTATTGTGACTCTCAGCAGTTGGAAAATAACTGCTGTGCCTTAACTCCTAAACTGTTTCATCACATCGTTAATTCCTGAAATGAGAGAGAATGGGAACATTAGTTCACTTGTGGTCGTGATTAATTTGTCTCATTGCGATCGATTCTGGGGATTTTCAGTCTGCCAAGATTTTCAACAATTATGTTTTCTGACTGTGAAATAATAAGCGAAACCTTCACGTTTTTCATCAGTAAATCCCCGTAATCATGGTGGAGAATATTTGACAAGTGGTTTTATTACCATAATGGCATTAACGATGTCGTTCTGATTATTTTTGAGGGCCTTGATGGCTTTCCCTCGTGAGACGTTCGCCTGCGTCATCACGAGGTCAACATCCTTTTCCTCCACACCCGTTTCGTCAACTTCCTCCTCGGATTCTTCTTGAATTGGTGCAACAATCTGTCGATGAGAGAGAATATTAATATGATGTTGACAATTTTTTGCTGAAATGTCGGGTATATTTCAAGGAATTTCGTCATTGAACATTCAAAATTTTATGGAAAAATCATTAGAAATGGTAAATTTTAGTTCAATTATTGCACAAAAATTGATTGAAATCAGAAAAATTCAGATAAATGTGTTCTTGAAATTTCAATTAATTGAAAATTCAAGAAAGTTTGGGAATTATCATTTGTTTGCAGTTCAAAAAGTTGAAAATTCATAATTTTTTTGCCCAAAATCGAGTTTAACATCACTTCCCTAAAAATTACTAGTCAAATGTCCATTAAATTAATTTTTTTTTCTATCAAAATAACAAAAAAACATTAAAATAATTAATTCCCCCCGAAATTTTTGAATTAACGGTGACTTTTGTTAATTATTCAAGAATAATTACCGTTGTGCTACCCCCAGCCTCGGCTGTTGACAATGTTGGTGGCTCCTTGAACTTCTCAGCAGCTGCAACTTGCGCCTGCTGGCTGAGATCTTCAATCTAAAGAACCAAAACAAGAAATCAATTAATTAACAATCTCGTTATTATCGAGAAAAAAAATGATAAATATGTGAATGATCGAATAGTTCACCTTAGCCTCCCCAAAGATGATGTAAGTGTCAGATGCGGGGTTCTTTAGGACATCTGGCTTGTTGATAACGAAAAGGATGTTCTTTGATTTGCGAATGGTCACCCTGTTAACACCCTGCACCAACTTGAGTCCAAGTTTGCTCATGAGTTTTCTCGCTTTCTTCTCACTTCTACTCTGTTTTGCCTTGGAGATAACATCGATTGGTAGTCCACTGACATTTGTACCAGAGAAACCAACTCCACCAGCTGCTGTTGGGTCCTCGAGCTCGGGAATTGAGTCGTCAGAGTCGGAGTCTGTGCCTGATCCTACCGCCTCAACCTCCACCTTCGAGGGCTCGGAGCTCGCTGCTTTGTCGAGTTCGGTTAGTTCTGGCATTTTGTAGCTAAAAAATAATTTCATCGGTTATGGGTTGAAGACAGGGGGAGAGTTATTGCACATTTACTTCTAGAATTTATTCATTTGTAGATTATAGTCCTCATTTTTGAGGGGTAGAGGTTTAGAAATTTATCAAGAGACTGTTTGTGAGGAGAATTTCATGTTTGATTCTGGGGATTTTCAGTCTGCCAAGATTTTCAACAATTGTTTTCTGACTGTGAAATTATAGCGAAACCTTCACGTGTTACATCATTAAATCCCCTTAATCATAACGAAGAATTATTTAAAAAACGATTTTGTTATATTCCAATGGATTTTTTCTGATTAATTTGGGCTTGAAAAAAAATGTTTTTGAAGAATTTTGTGATCTAAAGAAAATTCGTTAATATTTTCTGATGAATTTGATGGATTCAGATGTATTTGTGGAATAGGACATGTAATTTTTCCATCTCTCCAAGAAATTTCGCTCTAAGAATTTGTTGTTCAAGTTTTTCAGGAATATCTTTAGAAAAAAGAGGTTTAGGTAGATTCATCAAAAAACATTGTTTATAGAGAATTTCATGGCTCACAAGAAAGATCTCTTGATATTTTTCGATAAACCCAATATTTTCGGAGATATTCGAACAATAAATTGCGTAAAAATATCGACCAACCGTATTTAATCGCTCAGCCACAAAAATGATCTTTAAAATTATACAAATAGGGACAATTGACGATAATTTATTTCCTAATATGGTTAGCCGGGTGAGCCATTTTTGGATCAAAGTTCCCTGGAGCGAATGGCGCCCAAAGATGCACCGAATCCCCCCTGGGGCATAACCAAACGTTTGATGAGCTAATCTCACCAGCAAAACGTGAATAAATATTTTAAATTGGACTGGGAGGATTTTCAGGGTTAAAAGACGAAATTCAACGTGAAATTGTGCTTAAAATAGGGATAATTAACTTTTTGTACGATGCAGAGCGGAGGACGACATGATCGGCAGTTTTGGTCATTGACCGGTGACAATAGACACAGTCGCGAGTGGATATTTTTTGTAAATTGCAGGGCAATATTTCGCGATGATTATTTGTGGACTTACAATGTGTAATTACGTGTGATGTTCGTGATATATTTGGATTTACCTTGGGTGTGAGATTCTGACGGTCGTAGGTCCCTTTACGAGAGATGTAAACTAAGGCCAGTTCGCATGGGCGTGGGAACATGTTGAATGGGGCTTTAGGCGTTATTCTCATCAGTTTACGAACGCAGCTCGGACGGTCGAAGGTTTCGGAACGCAGTGATTATTGCCGCCGGAATTCAAACGGACGAATTATTGAAATGAAAGAAGAAGGATTGAATTATTGAGTAAATAGGAGGTAATTGATTAATTGAACAAATATAATTTTTTTTAAACATACAGAAGCGAAATTAAATGAATCAATCTTTCTTTTTTCTTTGATCTATTCATGAACATGAATAGTTTTTTACAGAAATTCTTCATTTCACGTACGAGAAAATTCCATAGAAAAATCCAGTGAATTCTTTAGACAATTCTATTGTATTTATATTGAAAAATACTACAGTTTCTATGTGGGTTTTTTTATCCGATAGAAATGTTCATAAAATTGCATTTTTATAAACAACTTATTCCACTGATTTATTTTCTCGAAAAATTCTTCGGCTGAATTTTTTAAAGTTTTTTTTTGTTCAATTTTTTTAAGGAAAAGAGAAACAAAATAGAGTGTGAAATTTTTGAAAATTCGTCTCGAAAAATTCTTGTAGAAAATCTCTCAATAAAAAACGTTGTATAGAAAAATGAAATCGCTTAGTTTTTGGAGAATATCTCCGCATCTAAGGTAGTTCGAGAATTCCTCATTTGCGGCGACATATTTATCTCTTCTTTATTTCGTTAGACGGTGTATGGGAAAGTAGTTGGTATAGTGCAATAATGACAAATTCACTTAAGTTGTTCATAAATTCTTCATATTTATTGTCTCAAAATAATCGATAGAAACGACTAATAGCGTCTACTCATTGGTGGCACACATGCCTGCTTCCCTCCAGCAAATGATGTGTTGGTGTTGTGGCCATCGTTGACGGCACTCGTCATCATTGTCACAGACGAATTCAGGAAACAGTTCTATAAAATTTTTAATCAAATGTCATTAGTCCTTACTAGAATCTGCCCCGACATTTCTATCTCTCATCGTCGCCCAATTTCTTTTTTCAAAGTTTTGCTGCTAATTGATCTGGTATTTTTACCAGCTGCGGGTGAAAAATGATGGTGAAAAAAAAAATCGAATGATCGGTAGATTCTCATAATCAGCCTTATGAAAATGCGATGAAAATACGTTTAGGACTCTTGACTTCATTCAATGCCCAAATGACCAATAATTTAACTGAATAATTATAACGAAACTTGAGACTCACCGCCGGCTTTCACGACCATAGCAACGAATGCCAGCAGCAGGAAGACACATAGGAGCTTATTCATGGTGAAATACAGATTGTAAAGTGTGAATTCAGGCATTTTTCAGGCGTTTATATACCGTCGGTCAAGGTAGACTTGCTGATAATCGTTTACGTACTTTTTCCTCTTCACCAGGAAGTATGTTTACTGCGTAGTCCATTAGACCATGGAACAAGTAATTAAAAGCATTTTTCCTATCTATTATTGGTATCATTGAGGAAACTTCTCACTCTGAACGAGGCAAAAAATATAGGAATGCATTTGCATGAAAGATATCAACACTATTTAGTGACATGCAATTATTAGTCATTCAAGCATTATGTGATTACCCCTTTGGCAATGTGGATAACGTCCTAGGAAAATTCGAGAAAATTCTCAAAAACAGAAAGTGGTGGATCGTGTATTGCATATAGTATAGATATTTTTGCAAATAAATTAGCAATATGCTTCCGAATGGCCGCTTTGCACATAATTTCCTTCATCATGTATAATTCATTGTTTATTTAATTCTATTAAATTGAATGAGATTTCTTTTCAATTAATTTTGTCAGATTTTCAACTTAGTTGAATATCATCATTATCATTATTCTTATTATCCCTTTCTTCTGTACAACCGATTGTCTTTTTTACGGTTCTATCTCTTCCCTCAGTCCTTCGATAAAATGTTAATAGAAAAATTTTATTTACACATAGTTGAATGAATTTGAAACATCACATTTGAAGAAACCATCAGAAAGCTCACTTTCAGGGAAATTCATCAAAAATTCGAAACTTTCAACAATCATCATAAAAATCAAATCAACCAATATAGCTATCGTAATCATCTTTTAACTTCGACTTAGTGGCATCAAAACAAATATTTTAAGCTATGATTGAATTCATTTGAAGCATGATATTCAAAGATATCCCCGGAATTCTGATTTTCAAAAAATACAAAATTTTTGCAAATTTTCAAATAAATCAAAATTACGATTATTGCTATCGACTTCATCTTCGAACTCGGCCAAAAGGACATCCAAACAAATTTTTTAAGCCATCATTCAATCAATTTAGAACATTTTTTTAAATATCGTGGGACAACCGATTTTCGAAAAAAATCGAAAATTAAAAAAACTAATCGATGAATTAAATTTGAATTAATGGCGATTGATAGGGCTCAATAATACCTACATTAAAAAAAAAAGATTCAATTCCAACCATGCATTAGCGAACAATTGGAACAATAATAACAACAATTGGAAAATAATTTATCGATATAGTGCATAAAAAATCTCAAATCCATGAAAATTCATTATCTGGAAGTTTTATTTAATTTTTCATCTTCATTATTTCATTTTACATATCTCTTGGCATTTAATACATATCGACAAATTCAAATGCTCAATTTGAAAACTAAAGAAAACCCATTTCTGTCTCACATTCACATTTTTAGACAACTTTATTCATTTAATATTGTTAGCTACAAATATCAGTCATTCTCAAATCCTCCAGTTGTCAATTCAACTGACAAACCTCTCGCAATGATGTAACATTGTCCGTAGATATAATTTCTCTTACACTTTGTAATCTGTATTTATATACAACCTTTCGACAATATGTCTCATTGCGTTGGATTGCGATAAGTCATGTTCACATTTTTGCTTTAAAAAAATCAATGAGTAGCGATAATATTAACATTCATTATTATATTACATGCCCATCCACGTAATCGTCGATCTTCATTGAACCGTATTCCTCATTGAATGAAATCGGTTAATATCGTAGCATCTTACGTTAGTTGGGATATTGTAACTTTAATCGAGTAGTTAGCAAATATAAAGTGATCTGCAACATTGACAAATGTATAAGTAGTTCTTAGAATATGTTCACAATAGAAAATTGTTATTCATCCCACCAGACTTTCATAGAAAAATTATATTCTCCAATTAGCCTTTTACTTTCTGATATGAAATAATATTTATGTTAACGTGGAATTGAATTATAATATTCAATTTATGGGTAGATATTATTGTGCGAATGTTGATTAAGGATATCCAAGAAAATTGGGAGAGAAAATTGTAGGGCTTTCAAATAATTATCGTTTTAGGAAGTTTGAAATGTAACAATTGTTAAATTTTTGGAAACTGAGATTAATCAAGACCAGTTGAATGTCTCGCAGCTGATGATGATCGGTTAAATCGGCATTAGTTGAAGTTACTGAGATTATTACGTATTATGTAGGAAATTCAGTTTTTAACTACATTTATAATTTATTATTTTTGTGTTATTCGAGTGCTTTTGGGGGAGAATTGTTCATTTGGATATTTTCTCTCAACTTTCCGGACTTTTTTTTCTTTTATCAGTATTGCGGATGTGAAAAAATTCGGTGACATGTCGTGTGACACATGCCAGTTGAAGAAATTGACGAATGACCTTCATATTCTCAATCTCAATACACGATTAAAAATTTTCGTCTGAATTTTCCGTCTCAAATCTCGGACATTTTTATCATGTTTAATTTTCACTGAGATTTCAGGAAATTTTGTCATTGAAAAATCAAATATTTCATTGATTTTCTACTCGAATGATCTGAAAATTGATAGAATACTTGATTTTTCAGTTCAATTATTCCGTGAAAATTCGAGAAAACTAGGACAATTCAGGAAAAAATTGAAAATTTATGTCATTTTGTTCCTGAATATTTAGGTTTCATTAAAAATTCAGTCAAGTTGTGAAATTTCATAAACATTTTTCTCCTAAATCAAATTTAATTTAATTTTATTAAATTAATGTCAATATTAATTTAATTGAATAAAATCAATTTTTAATTTTTTAAAAATTTTGTCAATTTAATTTAATTCAATTTTTTTTGTTCAATAGAAATCCAATAGAATTGTCTAGCGAATTAACTGGCTTTTTTTAAATTAAATGTTCACACGACTGTCATAAATTTGACGATAATTTTCACATTCCCAATCAATGCCCATTAAATCGTCGATCAATTTCATTGATATTACACTCAATTATGTACGAATCCTATCATCATGGGGATTCTCTTCCTCAAATATCCTTCAACACTCAAGTAGAATGAATTGTCATGCTCCCTATTTTGCGATAATTTTCTCGTTTCCTTTGATAACTGCCAAATTTTCATACTCTAAAATTTTTCCCCTCGTCGTTGATTAATTGAAATTACACACCAGAATTCTTTTTTTCTTTTCATTTTGTTAATCTAATTGTGACATGTGCGATCGACAACACCCAACATATAGGACGTCACACTAATTTTCGGTTTTTCAATATCTTCACCGTTTGTGGCGATGATATTATCATAAGTCGTATGACCTATCTATAAGTTTAAGGGTATCTTTTTCCCCCAAGTTCTCGACAAACTTTATTCACTTCTCTATTATGAGTTAATTGATCTCATTATGTTGAAAACGATATTTATGATCTATGAAGAGATTTATAATTCACTGGAACATTGAACGTGCGGTAAATTAATTTATGTCACATTTTTTTCGGTTCAACTTCTCTGCCAGTTTCATTTATGGGTCCCGGTTAATTATTGAAATGCCTCTGAGCACATTTTTCACTCCAATCATCTCGGCACTGTATTCACGCTCTACTTAATGATTTTTCGGACAAAGAATACGTGTATTTTCTTTTTCTACCTTCCGAATTTTCATCTCATCAAGATTGTCAAACACCTAGAACGAGTACGACATAGATATGTTAGGGAAGAGGCCGTTGCTTTGATTTTATTTTCCTTAGTATTAATTCTCATTGTACCTTTGAACTATGGATAACTGAGAAAAACCAGAGATGACTGATTGTTGTTTATTGAATTATTTCAGTCGTAAGATTTTTTTATTGACTGATGTCAGGAGAGCCTTTGAACGTGGAGAAAAATTACGAAACCGGAGCCTCATATAATTCTCGGTAGAACGAATGTATTTACCCGAAAAACATATAAATCTCTCACGAGATCAATTGCTACTACGAAAATTATCATGTTTCGGTGGAAACTTTTTTTTTTGTCCACAAGTAAATTGATTCAACAAGACGAAAGATCTTGTTCGGCAGAACTAATTGTTTCTCTCAGTGAATTGTAAAACTTTACTGTACACGAATCGTAAGATATTCTCCGCAAAAAGTATTTTTTATTGAATTACAATTCCGCTGCACCGTTCGTATAATAAAATTTTCCGCGATTTTCTAGATAATTTTTACCCAACGAATGGCCGCCAAAGACTCCATATTAATGTTTTCTAAAAATTCCATTTCTGTTTCATTTGAAATGTCAGTAGAGTTTCTCAGTTTTAATCCATTTTTCAATCGGTATCGTTGCTTAGGAATTAATCTGAAATTCAACAACGGATGAGCCACCAGAATGTTTTTGCCGTTAAAATCAGAAAGATTGATAATCTCGACTTCCCCATGCTCTGATGATCTTTAAACCCTTGAGACCATTCCGGTTTGAAGGATCATCCGTAGTTGATTTCATTATATACATGAATCTACATACATATCTCTACGGAATATTCATGAATGTGAATCTACACATACTGTTGTATAATGCACTCGCGCCTATCGGTTATACCTAGTTTATTAATAATGCAAGATTTAGGCTAATAGATTCGATTGTCAAAGATACATGTTAAGTTCAATATATATTATTTACTTCTTACAGTTTGAAAGAAAGAGTTTATCGCATATGCACTTGAATAGATCACGCTTTGCGCAATTAAGTAGGCCATTTTTATATTTCTTTGATTTTTTTTTTTCGTAGAAAACATTTATCTAGGTAAGCGTTTAGTTCCTGTGAAATTTCGGAGTAATAACATATCTCAACTATTTATCAATTAGTTATTTAGCGTTGATTAGGGCTCCTCCATTGCTGTAATTGATGTATTTTCCCTCACAACCATTTGGTGATTTGGGATTTATTTTTTGGTGACACCTCTATCTGACACAGCCTTGTGATGTTCCTGGTCAATTCATCATTAAAAATTATCACATGGACAATTCATCGTACGGACATTCCAGCGCTTGGACAATTCATCACATGGAACATTCTTCACAATTAATCGATAAAAAATAAGCGGAATTAAACAGTGGGTGTAATAAATAGTGTATTTCATCACGCTGTGTGTAAAGTGACATTTTATGCACGCAAAATCCCACTTCACACGCATTGTGATGAAAAATAGCGTCCGACACTCGTGGGAAAAGTGTTTTTTGATCCGTGGGAGGGCAGCACTCGTCTTCGGCGAGCGCTACACACCTCCCACACGTAAAAAACCACTTTTCCGCACTCGTATCGAAATACACTATTTCATAATTGTGGAGAATATTTATTAACAACATCTGGCTTTGAATTTCCATTCCAATAATTGAATATCAAATGAATTCCGCAATTTTGTTTGACGACATTAGACTCATCATTAAATATTTCAATAATATTTTTCTTCTTCACTTTCATTGTAAAGACTCAATAAATTAGGAAGTAATTAAGAATTGGACGAAATTCGCAATTATGATGGGACCGCCGACTAATAGCAGAATAAATTAGGCTTTTGATTAAATATTTCAATCATGTTTTTTTTTTCACGTCATGAATTGTCGATATAATGGAATGAACTGGGCCTACTCAGTCCACTGAGCCCACTCAGTTGTCCTATAATAAAATGGGATGATGACTAGTCGTAGAACCGTGTTCATTAGTGGTAGAACCAAATTTTTTTATGAATGTAGGCGGGCTGGTTGCACCAAACCCTGTCTGTCACTACAATTGTTATTGTAAATGACGGGATTCATCCAAAATTCATTCAAGATGTCTATAATCACAGTTGGATTATTTACGAATTTTTCTGGAAATTTTTTGTAGATTTTCTGCTCAAGTTGTTAGCAATCGAAGCAGGAAACTGAGCTGATAATACAGTTTCATACTAATTTAAAAAATCCATGTATAAGAAATTAAATCGATTGTTAATCATTTCTAAACGAAACCTAGGAAAATTCGAAAAAAATCGTGCATTAGCTGACAATTGCAATGAACGTCCTACAAAAATTTCAAATCAATGTCATCATTTTTTTTTTTTCGCACAATGTAGTCAACAGGGGCTAGTGTAACCAGCCCTTTGCGATCACAACTCCGAAAGATAATGCAGTTAAGAATATCACCAGAATACACCAGATTTATGCATCATTTCTCAGCAATAATATAATACTCCGAGTTTCAATTTTTTCCTCATTTTTTTCCACTTCTCATCACATGTGATACGTATGTTTATATTCTCTCAATTTCCAAGACCCCAGATTTCATATTCGATGCTAGAATCTAAATATAAGGTATAAAAATTTGTGAATGAAGGAATTATCACTTGAATGAAAACATTTTTTTTAGTGATTGCACTCATTATATCAGGATTGTCAGTGTGGAAAAGAGTTTCATCGTCTTCTCGCACATCGTTCGTCATCTAGGCCGTTGTTTGAATCTTCATTTTTCTTTCACAAAGAAGAATTATATTTTTATCGTTTCATTTTCTTGGGATATTAGTTTATCATTTAGTTAGAACTATTGATTCTACAACATCGTTATATCTTCTCCATTATCACCACTCTCTTCTGATAACGTCCAATATTATTTGTGAAGTCCATCACCTAAATGCACTGGACACCGATACAGATATCGATTGATTCTCTCATTTTTCTTACACTTAATCATAAAATCCCTTGAGAAAGAGGGAAGGAGCGAGCGAGAGAGATTGAATTATTGCACTACAATTTTAATTTTGTGTGTCATGTTGTTTTTATTTCCTCTCCACTAATCATCAACTTCAAGGTGAATTGCACTGTCAGCTCATTGTCTTCTCATCGGGTGAGACGAGCCCAAAAATTTATCAAATCCCTTATTTACTCAATATTCTCATTAAAATCTCTCAACATTCAATTCTCAATTCTTGCGGCTAAACTGTGGATATATGTCTCTATTTTTTTTTTAGAATAACATTAATTCATTTTCGAGAATGAAGATACTCATATTTATCATCTGCCAGAAAAATAGTTCAATTTATTCTCTTATCATTAACTGGGTAAATACGTTCGATCAATATTATTCCGTTATTCTTCCTCTCTTTCAGTTTTTGTACGACTACACGGAGTATGTAACACCGATTCATTATTTTCATTCACAGAAATTCTTCGTTAATCATTAATTAGCGATTGCAATTATTTTCGCGCATTTTCGAATGTCTTGATGAGGGCAAAAACAAATTAATTCTCTCTTCCATTGTGACTCGACCAGCGAGCCGTTCTGGGACACACGAAGTGATCATTAAAGCTAGGTATTTACGGTGAAAATACGATGGGATTTCAATCGCAACCGCGAACCGTTAAAGTACGTTTAGGCCGTAAATTTGAGTTTAATGATTTCTCTCATTTTTTTTTAACATCTCCTATAATTTCCAAACTCAACTTCCACATCGACCACGCTATCGTTAAAGTAATTAGTTATTACTTTCATACTCGCTGATTTATTTATAATTTTTTCAAGGGGAATAAATATCGAGGCGATTCGCAGAATTCATCGTTGCTTGAGGATACATTGACGAGATTATCGAAAAATATAGATTGAACCTCGTCATCGTGGCGATATTTTCTTGCATTTGTCGGAGACTCGATCGAATCCTTGTCTGGATCGATCAGGTGACGATTTTCATTTAGATGTCGATCGACTCTCCTTTGTTTTCGCGTTTTACTTTTTCCTGAACAATTTTTTAGACACTAACTTCTCAGTGCGGTTCGCATATTCTTGAGGATTCACGTACTGTTCTTTTAAATTCTCGTAAGGGAAAAATGGACCCCTTTACTGGTGCACTCACGACGTGGCTCGCAGAAATATTTTTTATTTTACAATAGGAAATTAAAGGATGGGAAATGGAGAGGATTTGGGATTCGGTAGATTCTCTTGTGATAATTTTAATAAATTCATGTTCATCTTCATCTTCATTGATGTTAAGTAGCCAAGAATATCAAGGGATGTTGGAGAAAATAAATAAAAATAAGATTTAGATAACTGTCATTTTCCGTAATTATTTTAGCTTCGCAAAATGACAATTAAATGAATGTTTTTATTTTCTCGAACATTCTTTGATATTCTTGGAAATTTTAATAAAATTGATGAGTGATTTTTATAATTTTTCCAATGCAATTTCCATTGACAACCGATTGTCCTTTATGAGTTCTTTCGATACTACTTTCACTTTTAATATTCTATAAAAATGTTCCTCCGGTTCTGATCACTTTCTGTTCAGATTAGTAAACATTCTAGTCTTTTCCACGGAGACTCTCAGGGCAATTTTAATTTCTTTACTGCATCGTTAAGATCATTTGTCTGTGGGTTTGATATTTTGCATTACTGGGATATCAAAGTTGGTATTGTCATCAATTAAGTGGCAAAATAGGATAAGTCATATTTGGGATTGTTTTTGATGAATTCTGATTGATTATTTTTTCAGAGAAAAATCAAATATGTTTACGTAAAGGTCTGGACAAAATTCCTCCAATCTCGTTCGGTTTTCTGAATATTTGTTAATTAAAAATTGATTCCCAAGTTCCATTGCGAATTTTAGCAGTGTCGATTGACAAATTATTTTGATTAAAATATAACAGAGCAATATAAAGGGGCAATATTTCCTGATAATTTTATTTGTTCATAAATTTGAATAAATACACTTGAAAAAAATGCCATTGGCATTCAAAATATTTTGCAATCTCCTCTTATTTTCTGGAGTTTTTAAAATTTTCTCAATTTTTTAAATGGTTAAATAAAGCATTTAACCAAAAATGATGTCAAAAAAAAAATTTGAAGGAAGAAACTACGATCGGAAAAATTATTTTGTGATCTATAAATTGCATTGACTTATCCTATTTTACCACTTCAATGCTGAATTATCATTTTTCTTTTTTTTCTCTCACTAATGATGAATATTTTTTTTCACCTTTCCCCACTTAAAATTTTACCACTCATAGTTAAGAAGCTAATCTACATCTACGATTTTATTAATGTATCTATTATATCCCATTCATCCACAAACGAAACTCGTGTAATGATTGTCATTCTGAAGGAAATATTTCTCAAAAAAATCGTCTCCAATGAACGAATAAATTACAGTAGTAATAGAGCCACGGATATTCAGCATATTTTTTATCAAGATATTATCTTGACAACCGACTCAGTCTCATCCTTGAGCAGCAGACTCAGTCTGAGATCGAGTTCACCAGCTTCTAGAGCCCATTTTTCCCTCAACCATCAGGGTGAATCAGCATTGTGAGTGCCTAGGGTGTGTATTGGAAATAGTGGATACCAACCAACTGACAACTTGGTCAGTGGCAGTAGTTCAAGATCAACTTCAGCACCACCGAGGCCCTGATTACTCTCGAAGCCCTGCTTCTTCTCCCAAAGCATCACTAGTAAATTTCTCCCCAGTGCATCGCAACTTCCGTATTTGAGGGTCTGCCTGTACTGGGGATTTCGTGAACGACGCACAACTCGAGTCTTCCTTTTGTGTAGCCAACGTTCACCGTCTCTCAGATATGTTTTTACGTAAGTGTCTGAAAGCAGATTTGATTAGAATAAAATTTGTTTTTTGGTTATTCTATTTTTAGAAATATTTTTGGTGGGTTTATGAAAGCGTTGGAAGCGAATTTCCCCATTATTCATTCGAGTAATTTTATGAAATATTTAATTTTGACATTCTCTTCTTATTCTTCTTCTTGTTAAATTTTGAAGATTAAGGATGAGTTTTCAACTTATAGACAGAGTTATCTTCTTCGTGTTGCTAAAAATTTCAATCGCGTCATTTACCTGTTTAACAATGTTTTTATTCAATGTTACAACTCATATTTAGATCAGAAAAAAACAGGTATATAACAAAATTAAATGACAAATATTTTTGTATTAAAAAAAAATTCATCTCCATCTCATTTCCATGATATTAATAATTATTATAATTAATTAATTCTAATTAATTGATTCTAATTATTAATAATTAATTCGCTTTTTATTCGTTGTGGATTTCAATTGCGTTCAATACTTGTCTTTTTGCGCGTAAAAAAAGCGCTTCATTCATTTACCTGGTTCTTCCCGTTCACCTGGACATATGTCTCGTGCGGTTATCACCTCAACCTCGAGTGTTCCCTTGCTGAGAAACAGGGCAAGTTGTACCTCACCATTTCCCATTGCTATGAAAAAGTTTGAGAAATATAATGAAGAAAAAATTTGTAAATGCTGCATTATAGTATATTTCAATAGAAGTGCGTAAAAGTGTTTTTCATTCCATTTCCCTCACCTCCAAGGAGTTTGACTCCTCTCGGTGCCACTTGTCCAGGACCCAACTTCAAATCCAAGCCATTTTCATTTTTCATCGACTGACTGGAGAATTTGATGACACCCCAGCATTTTCAATTTTTATGAAATGAATAAAATGAGTGAAATAAATCGTCATTTTTGTTCGTGCACTTTCGCAAAAATGCAGAGCGAAATTTGAGTGAAATTACCTCCACTTGTCATCCTCATCGGACTCACTATTTCTGTCATAAAATCGTTCAGGAAATCCCATCATCGTTTGTCCCATACTGTCCCTCCTCTCCCCCCGATTGATGCTGTCCCTTCGCTCATCTCGCCCTGCGATATTTCATTCACAAGATTATACGGATAAATCGCTCACTTTCATTTCATTCATCTCTGTTCTTACAATGACCAACTGTTGGACTCACAAAACCTCCCCCTTGAGCTCACAAATTCTTCTACATTACACTGAGAGAAAACCAAACACGTTGTCAAACAAATCTTGTTTGGGCCAACAAAATCGCTAGTTGAAAATTGCCAAAAAAGAATTTGTTTGGTTCGAAGTTGAAAGTCTCAAACATGAATAATTGTTCTGCTTTCGACAGCAACGAAATATTTGGCTCAAGAGGCGGATAATTCACACCAAACGGTGCCTTTTCAGGATGAACATATCTCATGTAGAGGAAATTTTATCAACAAATATTTTATCCCTAAGTTACAAAATTACTATCATATCATTATTATTGCTTCATTTAAGGGTTCATTTCTTATCTGTGATTATTAGACAACCGAAACGAAAAACTACTAGCCCTTGTTTCGCATAAAACAAGGATTTTTCGAGAGCAAAATACGTATGGGAGTATCGAATGACGAAGGAGTAGTGCTAGAAATGACATTTCTTGCGTGTACAGAGAATGCAATTTTTTTTTAACTACTAAATCTATTTTTGCGACAACATTTTTTCACTCCAGCGCAGTCTCTGCATATTTGGGACAAAAAAATCTTTTTTTGATCATTTTTAAAGAACTATTTTCTTGGAACAAGTAAGACTTGTTTGAGAACTTTGTCATTTTTCTCTCAGTGTATTTCTACTAATTCTTGTTATCGTGATCTTCGGAAGGAAGAATAATAGCGCGATGTGCTTGAAGTTTCAGTCAATCGAGTCGCTTCTTGTAGACTCTTGAGAAGTCGAGAAGTAAACGGTGTAAGCCATGGTCGGAGAAATTTTCTGAGTGTTTGATACAAAAAAAAAAAAACCATTGTTGCAAGTGTTCGTTTGTGTCTTACTTACGGTTCAAGGATATCCTTCTACAGAAAACAAAAAGGGGAAAAAATTCTCAAGATTTTCGGAGAACTTCCGCTGAATTTAACTTAGAGATGACAGTCGTAAGAGTACAAACGAACACAGTACCTCAAGTATACGGTTACATTCAGCGATAAGCGACAGTTTCTTCTTTCTCAACATGGCGTAAACCTAATTTCAAAGATTCAATAACTACCTGGCAATAGATCTGGGTGTAGTGTAAAAAAAAATTAAACAAAGATATTTTTCAGATCCTAAAGAATGGGTTTTTCTGACGATTATCCCCATGTTTTTCATAGATAATAGGGAAAACGGTTTTTACGATGTTCTTAAAAAACAAATCCGTGGTAGATACATAAATTATTAATACGGCGAATTTTTTATAAAATTTAATACTTCATAGTTATTTGATTCAAAAAGTTATTGATAAACTCAGTACCTTATGGGAATGCAATAAATCATTTAATAAGTTATTCAGATTTTTTTCTGAAAATCTATAAAGTTTACACGAAAAAATTTGACAGAAAAACCTCGCGAAGTCGCTAGACAATTCTGTTGGATTTTTATTGAATTTTCGATTACTTCTTCACCGATTCTATTAAAATGTTAAATCGAAAATATTCTCTAGAAAAAAAGCAATAGAATTCGGCTTTTCTATGAAACTTATTCTTATTTTATATAATTGAGATATTTTCTGCAGAATTTCCTCGGCTCAAATTTCCTAAATTTTTTGTTTGATTTTCTAGATAAAAAAAAAGAAAAATAGAATGAAAAAAAACTTCCAAAATTTGAGCCGAAGAAATTCTACAGAAAATATCTCAATAGAATAAGTTGTATAAAAAAATCTAATTCTTCTGACTTTTTCCACAGAATATTTTTTATTCATCTTCAAATCGAACAAAAAGTTTTAATAAAAGAAAGAAATTATTTAAATCGACTATTCAACTTGTCACATTCTACGAATTTAAACTAACAAATGATAGTGAATATTTGAATTATTCATTCGAAGTGAATCTTTTCAAAAAGGAATTTCTGACGTACTACGAATTTTTTCCATGATAATTTGACATTTCACGTAAAACTTCAGGGTGGCACGACCTGGGGCTGGAGCTTTTCCTCTTCCACTAATTTTGAAACTTCTTGAATCAACACCCACACCCTCTCCACTTTTTTCGCCTCCCCAACTCGGCCAGTATCCTTCTCAGGTACATCGCCAATGGCTCCACTACTTGTTCGACTTGCAAAGTCGTGAATTCAATTTATTCTCCTTCTCGTCTCACTCAAAACTATGCCAATTTTCAAGTGACCTCGCTTGTTTAACGAAAAAAGAGAAGAGGAATGGGGCCATCTTCTCCATCTACTTAATTATTATTTTTTGATGGCCTCTTCTACTCTATAGTTTCGTTTCCCACCTTTTTACGAGGCTAGCCTCCTCCCCATATCCGCCGACCACCCATAATTTATATCCACAAAGTACACAAGGCTAGGCCACTGGCAATATCGTGTTCCAGATAAACTTGTACCAAGCACTATTTGCATTTTTCGTATCAAACTGTATTTCAGCGGAGGAGGAAAAAAAAAACAAGTATCAAACAGCCTTCAACCTTCAGGAAACTATCTCGTCCGTTTTTCTTTAGTTGATGATACACTGATAGAAAAATTTGAATTCATTTTTCGGAAAAAGACTTTGAATTCGATTTAAGGATATCCATGTACTTTGGCTATTTTATTTCCGGTGAAATGACTTTCTACTTTTGCAGTCGATTTTATTATTCATATTTTGCAGGTTTAAATTTGAATCTCAATATTGAATCGTTAGAAAACATTTTTTAAATCTAAAAAAAATTAGAATGTTTACTTTTGAAGGAAATAATTGGAAAATTGCAATTTTTGGAAATTGTTAGCATTTTTTATAAATAATTTATGAACAATCAACTTTCTAGCATAAAAATTGTGTGTTCGGAATGGCAACAAATTTATTCATATTCTGAATTTTACCAGAAATTGATTTCATGCATAAAAAAATGAGGTTTCCGAAAGTTTAAACAATTTCAATGATTTATTTATAAATAACGAATGTTTAAAAAAATAATAATTCTGTGCAGAATTGAATTTGAATGACGCAGAATATTCATGATATTTTTTCAAATTCTTCTCACGTAATTTAATTGACAAATTTGATGCTTGAAAATTGTTGAATCTATAGTGTGGTATGTACCAAACTAAAAGTTACTTGGATATCTTTAAAAAAAATTGGCTGAATGTTTCGGCTTTTCAATTTCATGCGAAAACATCAATGGAACTTTAAGTTTGCAAGAAATGGTACAATTCACAGGAATTCTCAAACAAAAATGAATATTCACTGACAAATTCCCTCGAATATTGCCTTTAAATGTAAATTAGGTTTAGCAAACCGTTAATTACCCTTAGAAAAACGTAATTTATGTTTAGGTTTTTTGCGTGCAATAATTCCCCGAGCAATCATCAATTCTGTCAAGTTGTCGAGCAAGAAAGGTTCCTGTGCTCCGAATCCCGAGCCAAATTCACAAGTTAATAGTGCTCATAGTGTCTTTTCCAACATTCCCTGTGTTCTTCATCTTAATTACTTATTTATCATTGGATAATAATAATAATTATTTATTTATTTAGAAATCTATTCATTATCTCGGCCACGTTCATTACCAGTAAATATAATAAGTGAGAATCTTGAAAACATATAATAGTATAATAGTATATCGTAAGGAGCAAGAATCCAATGTCCACTACTACTTTCCATGCGAGCATCTACTACTTCCATCATCATACGCAAGCCTCTAGAAGTTGCTAATTCATAACACTGTCATTGTAGTTGAAAAATTGTGTCAATTACTACAGTCAATTCAGTATCAAAGGAGAAACGTTTATTCAGTTTTTAACATTAGTTTTGGGATAAATAGAGGGGCTGAGGTGGTAGCAATGAAACAACGAGTCTGACAGACTTTCATTGCACAAGTGCATGGGGATACTATATCCCAGGGACTACGCAATATTTTATCACAACTACTGGGAACAGGAGCAAAGGGGATTTTGCCATAGTTTGGAGACAGGATTTCTAAAATACGTCCGCAAGTTTTGGTTTCAACTCGTGTGATTCAACATCCCACGCTAAGAATACACAACATAAAATAGTTTCAATTGAATTCAGTGATGAAGGGGTGAAACGTAGCAAATCGTGGCAATTTAACGTTTTGCGGTCTTTTTTATATTAAATTACTCTAACGATGAATGATTTCAGAAAATATTGCTCGAAGATTTTTTTGGATTGGTTCTGCTTTCATTTGAGAACAACCCGTCATAAATAAGCACTCAAAAAAAGGATTGAAATAATAAACTGCAATAAATATGGCTTTTTTTTCGAAATTTAGTAATGGATTTTCAATTTTTGGACATTTTTTTGCGACATAGTCATCTAAATAGCAATGACAATGTCAAACTACTCAAATTATTTAAAAAATATGATCTTTTGTCGTGTTGAATCGATTTACTTGTGGACAAAAAAAAATTTCCACCACAACATGATAATTTTCGTAGTAGTAATGGTTCTCGTGAGACATTTATGTCTTTCGGGTAAATACATTCGTTCTACAAAGAATTATATGAGGCTCCCGTTTTATCAAGTGAATTTTATTGAGTAGTAGTTTAACAAATGATAATTTCAAGAGGAAACTACAATTTTCTTGGTGACAACTGTGTTATTGGCAAAACTAAATAATTTCGAGGGAACAATTTTTTTTTAGCGAAAAAATATTCTTTCACCGTCAATGTATTCTTTCTACGGTATAAACCTATGGAGTTCTCTCAGATCAAATGATTGTCGTACAATAGATTATATTTTTTCCCGCCAACAGTTGGAATTCTTCTACGGATATTTCTGATGATCACGACAAAAATTCATTTTTTGCGAAAAGTATTAAATTTCCTCCTGTCAAGCTGGTTAATTTCCCTCAAGTAAATCTGTTTTACTTCATCAAATATTCACAGGTGGTACATAACTTTTCAGCAGAACTAATTTTTTCTCTCTGTGCACGGAGAAAAATTCCGCATTCGATGAAGTTTCCGGGGATTTCTGTGAAAATTTCATATGAGAACGGGAGAATTTCACGTGCCACTCAATTAAATTTCTCTCCGTGTGTAAATCATGGTTCTGATATCATTCATTCGCTCAAAAATCCAACATTACAAAAAAAAAAATTTTGCCTGTCACGTTCCACCACTTCACTTCTGAATTTTTTGAAACGATAGACAGGACCAGAGGATGGGAATGAATTTCTCGGATACCATAATGGATAAGGGCACATCGGGACGGAGGTGAGGGTTACTTCAACGTTTTTTTTTCTCGTGAAAACAAAAAAAAAATTGTCAACATAGTCAGAGAGAAAGAAATACAGAGGAGTGAGACAGAGAGTGGTCTTACCAGTGCCCTCAATCGTTGGACGACATTGCCTTGCGTTTATTATCGGGGTGGTGTGGAGTGCGGTAGTGATAGGGAGGCCGAATTACCGGTCCTCGGAGACACAGGCTCGCACTGCCACACAGTAACTGTTGGGACTATGCACTCTGGTTGATCGGGCCCGGTTATTCACGGATTGCCCGATATTTGAACATAGGTTGGTGATGTGGTTGGTGGTTGTGGTGATGGGGTGTTATTTTTTTTTTATAATTATCATTTTTTTTGTGGTTTGTGGTGATCATGTCGATTGAGTGGTCGAGGTTGGCCGATTTCATTTATTCATATATTTTTAATCCATCGGCATTCCGACCGAGCGAACGTCACATTAGTAGATATTTTTTCGTTATTGCGAATATCGTTCACAAGGCAGCCGGAAAGAAAAATTAAACATGAGAATCATCTAAATTTCAATTTCATGTGAAATTCAGTAATTAAGTGGTAAAACGAGATACGCCAATTCTGGTTGGACTTGAGTTTTTGATGATTATCTTTGAATCCAAGACTGATATTCAAATATTTATCCGTATTTTCTATCGCAGCTGCAATTCAGCGGCTAAAGGGTAAAGCAATTCAAGTCAATTTCGATTATTGGTCAGTTTTCCGGGAATATCTCGGAATCTAAGGCCGATAGCAAAATTTTTATTATCACCTTTTTTGTAGCTCTCAATTCTCTCTACAAAAAAGATTATTACGAAAATTTCGGTATCTCCTGTAGATTCGGAGATATTCCCCAAAAACGCGTGGCTACTGAATTTATGTTTTAAAAAATCATCACAAAAACTTTGCCCTGTTCCTCAGTTTCAAAGATGTTCTTGGAATACACAAATTAATAAATAAAGAAGTCAAAATCATCCTGAAGTGAAGTTGACTCATCTAGTTCTATCACTTTGCTACTGACTTGTCATTTATCATTTATTTTTATTTATATTCAACATCAAAATGGGCATGGTTGCGGTAGCACAGTAAACAGTCACAGAGGGAAAAATGTCATTACGTAGTGAGGATGATGATGTTATTGAAATTGTATCGATTGATTTTTTCCCTAGTTTTACAACTCTTGAACTTTGTTAGATTACGAATGAGGTATAATGGGTGGAAATGGATTTTCACAATGAAAAAATTCGAGAGAGTGTGAGGGGGCGGCTGAGGTCGGCAACTGCCCTGGAGTTTTTATCTTCATCATAACTCCACATTCATTACGATAATGTTCACCTTATGACTCCCTCAGGCGCTAAATCTTCAATGAAATGATAACTTATCTTCAAAGTTTTTCGCTAGTCTATTGTATTTTGCATGAGTAAGTTTTGCTGATGGCTTTTGGTGTTTTCATAATGACATTTATCACTCTGTGCAGATGAACATTGCGCTTATCAATATTTCTTCAGTAACAGAACAAAACGCAAAGTTTTTCAGCCAATGATATTTTCAAGATGTTCCACGGAGGAGTTTAGTAATTTCAACACTGACACGATTAAAGCGTGTGGATTTTGGTGGATTACCTCCAGTTGAAATTTTGGCTGGCATTGGACGGGTTTACACTGAGTCATACACAATGGTTAAACATTGAGCCTGGAGCACGAACAATTCCATCGGAAACTCCGACTGGTTAATCGTTTGATAAACTTTTTTGAATATCAATCTATCGAATAAAATTGTCCGTAGACAATGTGGAAATTATTAATTGATAGGATCCGATGGGTAAATTATCCGTTCGCTCGGTCAAAGCACCTCAGGGTTGAAGGGTTTGAAGCACATATGGGGGCTCAATTTTACATGAAATAAAAACTGATAGTGAATGGCCTAAAACTCATGAAAATCAAAAATTGAAAGATACAAAGGAAATAGAATAGGGATGATAGTACAGTCGACTTTTCAGTTATACCCCGACTGTCCGAGTCTCATCTCATTCAACAGTCGCCTCATCCACTCAATTCCACTTTAATTCCAGGTGTCGACATAAATTCGAAAGATGAAAGTTAATATCAAAGTAAACAGAAATACAATGAATTCTATACATCCATTCGTACCACCAAGGACATTCGTGATAGATAAATAGATAGATAGAGAGAAAGGTAAAAAATCGTTGGTGAATATCGTGGAGAGATGTAAAACTAGATGCGGCAGGCAGTACAATAGGTTAATGCACCTGATAGACGCGTGAAACGTGACTATGAGGACGATGAATGATTGACGTTTCCCCTCACGTGAATATGAATGGAGTCTGTGGATGTTGGTGAAAGGTAGAATGCATCACACTTGGGTGTGAGATGAGGGTGGAATGTTGATGATATTGGTTAGAACAGCATGAAGATGGGTATTTGGCAGTGGCTTTTCAAAATGAATCTAGCTTGTGCTGTACAAAGGTATTGATTCATTGACTCTATGAACGTTATTCCATGGTCAATGTGCACATACCATTAATGCTATGGTGATAAGTGACAGCGATTGAGAGACATCAGTGTGAAACGATATATAAAGAGATTAAATTGAATACAGAAAATATTTGGGGGGTAAAAATGTTGAACATAAATTGAGAGCTGAGCGAAAACATACAACAGGTATTATGATGATATTTAGTTTGTCTTTTGGGTATCTTATTCATGACATTGTATTGTTATTAAAATTACTCACGGCTGCCGCGTCTTTTTTCATTGGATAAACTCATTGTTCTTCCAAGTTCACCTCTTGCTGCTATTTTCTGAAGTGATTTTAACACCTCCTCATGATTTCTCGCTGTTCTTGCCACTGAACTGCGTCGTCTGTCACGACTGTAGTAAACAGGTGGTGTGTCGGTGTCACCAATACTGCCCCCTGTAAATTCAAATTAATTCTCAGTTAATTTTTATTGAAAATACGAGGTGAGGTGGAGCGAACAAAACATGAGGATTTAGTGGAAGAACGTGTTGTCATTGTTTATTAACTCGATTCCCATGGTCCTTGACGGGCTGAATCGAGAATAGGTCAGGGATTCCAGTGGGTGAAGGTTGTTATTTTATCTTTTTCACGGGTTTTCGCTTACCAATGTGAATTTGGTAATTGTGAGTGAGCTCCATTTTGTTTTTGCGTGTGTTGCCAGTAATACCTCAATTGTTTTGGAACAATAATTGTTTTTTTAAAGAACAAGATTGATTTCTGATGATTGATTGATTGGCCAATTGTGGAGTTGAATGTACTTACGTTTACTGTCAGTCCCTCCCTGGCTCTGAAAACTACTTCTACGACTGCCAGGCAATGATCTACTGTAGTCTTTGCTCAACTCGTAAGGCTCAATCTCGAGCTGCTCGGATTGAGATGAGCCGCGTCTTGAGTTTGCCTGCCAAGCATGGTCGGGATGGAGGAAATAGGGCTCAGGACTGCCGCTCTCACTCTGCGTCTGGGTGTCGTCGCTGTAGCTTCTTTCGCGTACATCACGGCGGAGCAATCTCTGGGCTATCATTGATACCTCAGCTGATACTGATCCCCGGGGTGAAGCATATGGGGATTTTCCAGAACGCCAGCCCCTCGGGTCTTCCAATCTGTACCTGTTTGTCGTGAGAATGAATAGAGTGAGTCGCGGTAAAAATTGATAAAAATGCCTCTACCCCGGGTGACTTCTCATTCCACATTCGAATCTTCTTCTTTGAGAAAATATTGAGCAAGCAAAACCGCCGTGCGAATGTCAGCAGACGTCACAGAATCACTGAATTGCGATGTCTGTTATATCGATCTCAATATCAATTTGTGATGTACATCCGTTTCAGTGTATCCCAATAATTCAACCCCCCTTGACTACTTGGAATGAGCAATCTACAGTTTCCAAACTGAAATGCATTTCAACCCAAAGAAATCCTCACCAAATAGCCCGGTCAGCTTCGATGGCATTCTCCAGATTCACAACGCATTCGCCGAGGAAAACATTTTCACCGTCCGCCTGGAAGTCCCACAGAGTCACTTCGATGGTTCTTTCAATAAGTTTCTCACCCGCAATACCCGGAAATGTCAAATTGGCATTCCATATTGGATTCTGAGCTCGCTCAGCAACATCTGTCTGCAGACTGCTCTTCTCACCGCTTGCAGGAAGATTGAAAAATAATGGTGATAATGAGAAAATTGTTTGGCGATCGGAATTCATTTCGAGTACACTGATAGACTGACTCATTTATTTCAAACTAGATTCGTTAACTATTAGCGAATGGTGGAGTTGAAAGGTGAGAATCGAGTCAAACAAGGCCCCTCAAATGTGCATTTGGTAACTATTAACGAATGAACATTTGATGAGACCGAATAGACCCTCGTCTCCAACGAAATCCATTCGTTAACAATAACTAATCTTTTCTATCAGTGTAGAGTTGTAGGAGTCATTACCATGGTGGCAAGAGCACCAGTTTGGCGAATGCCTCGGGTGGTGAGCTGTCCTCGCGAGGGCAGAGCTCATCACCACCGAGCACAGACACCACTAATTCCTTGGTGTCCACCTCGTACCAGACTTGTATCTGTATCCTGCCGGTTACTTGACGTTCCTTAGCTATTTGCTCCTACAAAATTTTTGACATGTCGGTTATAAGGTGCGATGACGCCACAGCTGGATTGTACACGGGAAAAAAGTTGGAGAAAAATTAGCGAACAAGTCGAGGAATTCATTTCTGGGTCTTTTATTTGAATAGGGGCGAAAAGTGCGAGATGAATAGTAAATTTTTTTCCGCTGACGCGGGAAAATTTACTGTAAAAATCGTTATTTGTACCGAAACGGTAAAATTTACCATTTATTACAGCAAAAACTATCCCATGAACGTAAATAATTGCTGAATATTGCTTAATCATTATTTTTGAGAATGATTTTTGTCACTAGAATTATTTTTTTATAAATTTTTTTTTTTTTTATTAAATACAGAATGGAAAAATTTCACTGTGCAGGGAACTGTAATTTTTGCATCCATGTATTTTTTTATGAGCAAATCGTAAGTCATCCACAAATTTTTTTTTCTGAATATCAATTTCGCTGGATGGTTACCCGTATAGTAAAATTTGCTGCGATTTTCTAGATTATTTTTATCCAACTTTCCTCCCGTGTATTTCACGAAAAACAAATTGAAATATTATCATAAATTTTGATTCATCATGTACTAGTAGTATTCCAGACAATTACTCGAATTTCGATTTTTTGAATGACTGAATATATTTAATTATTTTAACTTCTAAAACTGAATTGAAAAATCGAATTTAATAGTGAAGGGACAACAGTTCAAATCAATTTTGACCACTGGTCAGTTTTCAATAAATATCTCGGAATCTAAGGCAAATAGAAAAATTTTTCTCATAATCTTTTTTGCAGCTCTTAATTCGCTTTACAAAAAAGTTATTTAAAAAATTTCGCTATCTCCCTCAGATTCGGAGATATTCCTCGAAAGCTCAGCTAAGAATTAAGTCGACTTGAATCGTTTTACCGCTTTGCTACTGAAACTATTCTCATTCTATCTAAAGTGAATATCGAAACATTTTACTGTTTCAATATCACATGATACTCATTCGGTTTTTTCATTCCGTTTTTGTTTTGGCTTGGAAATATTTATTATTCATAAAATATTGCTCTGTTTCGAATTTTTATCAGTTGAAAAAACAACTATTTTAATGAATTCTCCAACATTTTTCGTATTCACTATGGCCATTGCTCCTTAATATTTCAATTAGTTCTTCAAATAATATCTGAATAAAACGAAACATCGATTTTTTTCTCTATTACTATAACAAAATCCTGACCACGAACGCAAGAGTAAAGCGTGCCTTTCCCCTTTCATTCTATTAAATTCTAAAACTATCTCTCAGTGATGTATTGATCTTGGACTCTCAAAAGTTGGCATGGATGAAACCATGAAATTTACGTTAAAGTTAACACTGGAATGTCGAGGAGGGAGTGCTTTACCCATGCACCTGTAGCCGATCTTAATATCGAAAGAAATAGAAGAAATAGTGGAAATGAAAGGGAGAAAATATAAGTTAAAATGAATAAAATTTTATTCGAATAATTGAACAGAAGAGTCATAAGAGGAGTCTAGGATGCACTTGACATGCTGAGCAAATATGCAACACAGAGGATTTATTTGTTATTTTTCGTCCATTTTTAAGCTGTATCGGCGCCTACGCTACGTGACCAATGACTCCAGGCGGAAAAATGATAACGATAAGGCACATGAATGAGAGAATGACAGAGAAATTAATAATGAGAACGAATGAAGAAGTGAGCGTTAGCTATTCCTTCAAGAATGCCATATCTGGGCAGTAAAAATTCATCTTTAGAATTTTTTATCATTCAGTAATAATTCATAATTATGTCGCGCCTCACTAATCGCTTCTTCCACAGTTTGATAATTTTCACACACCCTTTTTTCTCATATTACCGCCCTCTGGGGTGTGCGAAAACGAACAAACGAGTGAGAGCGAGGGAAGAAATTTCATTTCCCCCCTGGAAAAATTGCATTTCCATTGGTTTCATTGAGAAATCAACAATTTGATAGGAGAAAAGAAAAGAAGTTTCAGTTGGACCGTACGCCTTCTCACTGTTAAATTATTCCATGAAAATTCGGAAAAATTCAAAATTCATGGCATTTTGTGCAGACACTAAATGGTATAACCCTTTTTTCATCACTGAAATTTGTTGATAGATGCCTGAAAATGAGAGATTTATCCCTGGAAATCCGCGACATTACTCTGAAAATTAGTGACGATGTCATTAAAAATTGGTCACAAAATCACTGAATTGTAACGAAAGAATTAATGAATTTTAATTGAATTTTCCAATCACTAAAATTCACAATCGCGAATCCCTTGAAATAAATTCCTAAAAATCAGTGACATGTCTCAAAAAATTGAAACTTTTTTTCCCAGTCTATGTAGCAAGCAAATAGTGAACTAAGTGGAGGATATTACACCTTGATTTAGAGTGAGAAAGAGTTGGAAAATGGTTGATGTTGAAATTTGAAAGGAGACATATCAATACCTGGAGATGACAGTGATAAATATACAAAATATAGAAAATATTGCATACAGTGCAGGCGTTTTTCACGTATTTTTTATCAATAGCAATTGTATGGGTCGTGTATTTTTAACATGATGAAATTAGACCAGGCAGAGTACTCCGAGGGCCAAGCGCCGTACTAATTCTCAATATTCTGCATCGACTCAACTCTTGCGAAAATTCCATGATGAGACTTTCGATGTGGTTTTTCCTCGGAAAGTGAATTTTCTCAATTTTCAAATGTAATAGTACTCTTTCAGTGCTAAATATGATATGATAATCTTCGCTAACTTTCTGAATACTCCATTACTAAAGCTCGACGCGTTTCAAGATTCCAATTTTATTAAAATGAAAAATAGATCGCGTCACGAATAGAGATGTGAAGATAACCGTCATTTTTTTCGTCATATGACAAATTTATGATCGTCATGTGAGGTCATATTTTTCGGTTATAATTCGAGTAGTTTGACATTGTCACTGCTATTTGGATGGAATATGGTGGGTCACATAAATTTTGTGTCACAAAAAATGTCATAATTTGAGCAGCTGTCATCAAATTTTGAGTAACTCGAGATTATTATTGCTATTTAGAAAGAATATAGTTATATTAAATCTAAGTCACAAAAAATGTCATAAAATTGAGCAGCTGTCGTAAAATTTGGAGTAGCTCGACATTATCACTGCTATTAGAAAGAATGTGGCGACCACATTGAATCCAAGTCACAAAAAATGTCATAAAATTGGGAAGCCATTATGAAATTTCGAAAAATATGACATTTTTATTGCTATTTAAATGGAATACGATAATCCAATAAGATTTGTGTCCGCAAAAATGTCATGAAATTGGACAGCTGTCATAAAACTTTGAGTAGCTCGACATTATTACTGCATTTCAGATGGAAAATGACGGTCACGTAGAATTTGTATCCCAAAATACCTCATAAAATTGAGGGGTGACCATGATCAATTTAATTAGACATAAACATAAACCGTCAATGCCGTCATAATTTCGTCATGTGACAAAAATTCTCGTTCCTCGTATCCGCCATGTGACGGTCATATGACGTGTCACAAAATTTTTTGCATCACACGGAGAGAAATTTTTTAGAAAAATTCTAGCTCTAGCACGGGAAAATAGGCGCAATGTGACGGCCAAGAAAAAATTCCAGTGCTGGCACTAGAAATTTTATTGGGGAAAACGTGAATTTTTCCCCGTATTTCTGTGAAAATTTTACAGAGATCCCCAGAAATTTTACCTTAACAGCACTAGAATTTTTCACAGCCGGCAGATTGTAATTTTTTCCAGTACTCGTAATAGAATTTTTCTAGAAAATTTCTCTCCGTGCATCCGTAACCGCAAACCCGCAGCAAGAGGAATGACGTAGAGCTCAAATGGAAAAGAAAATGTGGTCACTTGGTCTTGGAGCACAGCGCACGGTTATATATTTTTAATACATTCTCATTATGTGCACACTCTACTGCTTGCTTATTCACACGCACACGCATTCTAACGATTTGGGTGCAACTCGAAAAATTGACAAATGATTTATATTCCGTAATAACAAATTGATAGTTTGTAATCTAATACATACTATTGACGCATTCCACCAATAATTTTTGTCAATTTTCAAAGTTGGCCAGTTTTTGAAATTCGAAATATATAAACCACAAAGTTGCTGTGAGACATTCGCCAAGGAATCATCCAGATATTTAAATGATCAATAATAAAACCAATAAAATTAGCGTAGTGAAGTGGTAGAATGTTAGAGAACGGAACAATGTGGTTTTTCAAATCTATTTTAAAATTCAAATTATTTTTATGAAAAGTGATTTAGAAGTGAATTTCAGGAAACATTTTCCCACTGGTGAAAGTTTTTGAATTTTTACTTCTCTGAAATTTTTATCACATAATAATTTCACTGACATTTCAAGAAATTGTCTCATTGAAAATTCGAAATTTCATGGAAAAATCAGTGGAAACTGTGAATTTCAATTCAATCATTTCATCAAAATTAATAGAAATCAGAGAAATTCAGCCTAATTTGATACTGACTATTCACGTTTGATAAAAAATTTAAAAAGTTCAGGAACTCTCATTTTTCCGCTGCTTGAAAATTTATAATTCATTGGATTTTCACAAAAATCTGAAAATTTACGATTTTTCTCTCCCCAAATCGGCTTCCATATCAGTCTCCCGAAAATTACTCTCCAATCACTCAACTCTCCATGAAATTTCAATTTTTTTTTCAAATGCAATTGATAAAATCCCTCAAACAACAAAGTTCCCTCGACAATTTATTTTCCAAAGTCACTCATTCAGATTAAAACTGAATGCACGGCGAGAAAAAATACCGGAAAAATTACTGTGCAGTTGGTACAAAGTTCTCCCCCAGCGCCGAATATTTTTCTGTGCAGTTCAATAATTTTTCACGCACTTGACAAAAAATCACTGTATCGCACCAAAATTTCCGGCGCTAGAGGTCAAACTTTTTCTCCCTAGGGAGAAAAACCCCTTTTACCATGCATCATAGTAATTTTACCCTCAGTACATTACCCCTGCAACAAAAAGAATTTTTAATTCACTCATCACATTGAACTACTTCACTACTGGAATAATAATTAAAAAAATGAAAACGAAAATTAAACGTTCAAATTGAGGGAAAAATACTAATAAAAACACTATAGTCGTGCCAGTTGGGAGAGAGTAGCGTGAGGGCCATGTTTTATGCTAAACTTGTTGGTTATCATATAGCCATAACTTACATTTTACACTTTCGTCATTTTCGTCGGCGATAGTTACGTTTGTTTCGATACATTTTTTTGTATTTCTTACACGGGGACACAGAGACGAGTATAATATATGAATAAATCGAAAAATGGAGGGTGGAGGAGGCCTCGGAGGAGGATTAGGAGGAGGGCATATACAGTTAAACGAGGGATGAGAACACAGACACAAATAACACTGCAATTTGAAAAAAAAAAAAATAGTGGAGAAGGGACAGTAGAGACGGGAGTGCGAATGATAGCGAGAAAATCTTCTCTTTTTTGTTCTTGCGACATAGACAGGAGTTGGGGCTGGAGCAGGTATCATTATCCAGAGTGAAGTAAATGATGAGAGAGGGAAATCAAATGGCGAAGAAAAGTGAGTTACCAGAGTGCGAGAACAATCCAGAGACGCAGGGATAGACAGAGTGAGAGATAGAGAGAGAGAGAGAAAGAGAGAGACAGAGAAAGAGAATAGAAATAGAAAAAAACAAATGTTGGATTTTGAGGATATCCGAAAGAGAAAATCCCTGCAATGAAGCAAATTATGAAAAATTATATTTTCAGGCTATGGAGAGTAAATAATTCCATTCAACTGTAAATTATCAAGTCTAAAATATTACATTTTCCAAAAAATTCAGTTCAGTAAACTTCTTTTCAGTCATAGTTTTCATCCTATTTTAATTTACAGTGGATATGCCCTAAGATTTCGGCTTCGGGGGAACGAATTTCACGAATTTAAATCATCGGGAACGACTTTTGTCATTGTTTATTTAAAAAATAGTAGTAGTTCTAATTTTTTTTCAATGGAAAAAGTTTCTTCGCCATTTTTCATGTTCTCTCGACAAAAAAGCATTCTTGTACTATTCTCATAAGATGCATAATTAGGAAGTTATAAATTTTCAAAGTCAAGTTTTGTTGCTCCGCCCAATTTTCCAATTGTTATTTTAACTCACACAAAAGAAAATCTAATTTTTTAAATGTGAGTCTACTCTATTTTCATTAAAAGATTTAAAAAAAATTTCATCCATTAAAATAGGGTGGAATACCCCAGAGAGAATCCTGTTCCAATCCTCTCTTACCGCGAGTGGCCCTACTACGCACTCCTATCGCGCAGAGGAGCCCACACGCTTACATTGTCAATGGTGGGGGGAGTCAACTTCCCCAACTGACATCTTAGAGAAGCTAAATTACAGGGAGTATCCACTGTATTTGAGAAAAATTGAATAGGATGAAAAAGGTGATTTGAAAAATCGTTCATCAACAGATTTGACTCGAAAATATTTTTTTTATTTAAAAAATGAAAAAAATTCTATGCAGAAAGTATCCCACCAGAATATCCTCATGAGAAACTCTGGATACATAAGAAAATTACTTTGTGGTCCTTCGGACCTGATATTTTTGCATCACTTTTCTCACTCTTCCACGTTTTTTTTTCATTGCATTTTACTGTCATGTTTTTGTTTATAATTTTTTGGATCTTTATTCTCAACTTACATTCAGTTTTACACATCGAATTTTAGAATTTCCTCGTGTATTCTTTCATTATTCCATTTTCAGTTTGAGTCACAACCAGCCTAAAATGGGCTAAAGCCTAGACACGTTTGATTGATTTTCAAGAAGTTGATTAAAATAATTTTTTTTTTATTCCTGCTGTTTTCTTCATTTTTCATCGATCGTAAGGAAAGTTTTTGTAAATGTTCTGTTATTAATCACACTGGATATGTGGTTTACAAGAGTTGGACGGGCTTCCATTGCTTGATAATGAAAATGGCTGTTACTGACCTTGGTCAATGGAACGCCGTCGTCGCGTGTTCCTGACAGTCTCAGAATTCGGGGGATCGTTTATGTTTCAATAAATATTGCTTTTAAATTCATTAAAAAATATATGCTACTTGTACACATACATGAAAACATTGATTTCATTATTTATTTGATACTGATTAGGATTATTAGGCGTTGCCATGGAGTAGGGGCCGTTGTTTTTTATTAATCTCGTATGCTTCTGGGATTTTTTATTAATCATTTGAAGAACGCAACTCACCCCAACTGACACTCATTCGGTTTTTTCTTGATGCATTTTTTTTCTCTTTCGGAAATAAGGGAAACAATAAATTATCCTTCGATTGTATGTCTGGATTTGTGTGTGACTTCACTTGAGTACAGTCGACTCTCCTTGGCTCTCCTCTCCTCTAGCTTTCCGGGCGTCACCGAGCGAGGAGAATATCGCCCCCCCCCCACGTCTGGCATCACGCACGGGAGACGGCCCCAGAGGGGAAGTGTTTTTCAGGAGATGGTGAGAGCTATAGCGTTCTCGTTCGACTAGTCGCGGTGTCTCTACCGTAAGACACGCCCCTTGTGCGTGGGGAAGTGGTAGCCTCTAGCTTTTCGTTCGCCGTGTCTCGAGCCCCGAAAGCGGAGAGCGAGGCAGAATCGACTGTACTTGAAGACAGCATATGAATACTGAAAACATCATTCCATCTGTGGGGATATATTCGTCTCACGTACTCATGTCAAGTGCAGCATGTACACAATAACGTACACATGGTGAGATGAGGGAATAAAAGATGGATTTATTATAAACCATAAAGCACTCTAGAACATTGGAATAATGAAACTGAAATAATGTAGATGAAATCAGTGGCATAAATGTGGTTTATCGAGTCTCAGGATAATTGACACTAAAAGCTTTATGTGTCTTGAATTAATGACGATCAAATAATCGTTTTTTTTTCATAATTCGTCTCTTTTCTTTACTTGGGATTGATATTTTCCGAAGGAAGGAATCCCCGCGTTCCTGTTGAATAAATATCCGAAAAAATTTATTCAACAATAAAAAATGAAAAATAAATTACGGGAATGCCAACGGTTTTATCTAACTTTCTCCGTCGATTCCACAACACCACATAAAAAATTAGAATAAAAAAAGCCCGATTGAAACTCGTTTAATGAACCCTGCACCGATGACTATTGTTTCCCTCATACAAGATAATTATCTATATCAAAACATCGAATTTTAGTAGACACCGAATGAAAGATATTGAATGTTCGTTTTATCTCTATCTTAAATTATCCAGCTATTTATATTCATTACGTTCTGCCCATGCCACCGTCATTCCACAGACGATCAAACTCGAAGCGCATATTGGCATTCGGCACCGGATATTTTCATTCTCCATTCCGCCATCAATAGCTCAGCCTTAATGAAGTCATCCCATTTACATCTTTTCCATTAGCCACAAACACTTCTATTTATTTGTTTAATCTTTGTTCAATTGATAGAATAATAATCGCACACGACGATAGAGCATGTTCACACGGAGGTGCAAAAACTACTGTTGATTGTACGTGAGCATTTTATGTTTTAGGTACGTTACCCATTTTTTAAAAAAATCAAAACTCCCTGCTAAACTCTTATAATTCACGGACCTAAACAAATTGAATATAGCTTCGATTTGTCACATTTTAATTAGAATCTCTTCACCTTTTTTCTCTCTATGGACCCCCTTGAGTCTTTCCGACGCCGACGCGTGCGGTATCACAGCGAAACGGGGAGTAAAATTCATATAAAAAAACCCATTCAACTCAACATCTAAATTAAAATGAAAAATAATGTGTTTCAATGCATGACAAAGAATCGGTGCCGTACAGGTAAAAAGTGATTATTGTGCGAGACAGTTTGACACACTGTGACGAGCGAAGACAGGTAATAACTTGAGGAGTTGATTGTTATCGTATCACACACACACACACACAGATTTGGACGTCAACTATTCCCACGAAAAATATGCGAATAGCCGTAGCCCCCCAGTATTATGTATTTATCCACTATTTTTAACCATTAAATTTAGTATGTTGTACATGCACAATGGATATTTACACCGTCGCTTCGATCGTTAAAATTCATTCAATAGTGTCAACGCTATTGAATATTCATTATCAATGAAAAATGTAAAATTAAATTATGCGAGTGTTTACAGAGTTTGAAAAATAGTCAGTATACAATCCACTGGTACAATATTTTCACACACATTTGGAAGAGACAACGCGGGTAACAAACAAAACATTGGCAACATACATATTGGCGACACAATTGAAATATTCCGTCATTGATTCAATGATTTTATCATTGTCCTTCAATTAATCCCTGCCATGTTTATCTTACAGATATTGAATGAAGTTCATATTGACTATATACAAAAATCATACATTTATCGTTCTGTCCTTTACTCTCGAATTTATTTCAAAACATGTTTTGTCAATTCTGGGATTGTTATTGTAAAGTCATTTTGGGGCTGACTTTGTTTTCGTAATTTCTTTGAATTATCATTGTACGTTGTCCATATAAGAGCGATAGCGGGAGTAAAATATCAACGTAAAGTGGGTGAGTAAATAAAGTGAAGTGTGAGTAGTCTGATAGGGGTGAGAGATACATGAGAAAAGAAGAAATTGGAAAGAAAAGATAGAGAGAGAGAGAGGTGACACGTGTAGGCTCAATTTATTAACTCGTTATACCGGCGTCTTTGGCAGTTTCCTGCGAGTTGGCGATGACGGTGTTTTGTCCGTTTCCGTGTCTGGAAAATTAACCATGTATTGATGATTTTCAGAGCTGAGGTTCGGTGGGGGAGAATTAATTGTTTGCATGGGGATACGTCTGTGGTTTTATTTTGAGGGGGAAATTATGGAAACCAGTGACAGTTGCCTGAGAACCAAAAAAAATTTTTTTTGCTAAAAAATCCAAAAAAATGCTTTGGTTCTCTAGAAATTTTGGAAAATTCTTCGGTTTTCCAGGAAATTTAAGAAAATCCTCATGTTTTCTAAAAAAATGTGACAAAATTCTCTGATTTTCTAGGATATTATTAATAATTCTTCATTTTTTTGGAAATTCTCGGGATTTTTTCCAAAATAATTTTAATTTTTTTAATATAAACTTCAATCCTTCGGGAAAATTCTAGAAATTTTTTGACAATTCTCAAAAAATTTAAATTTTTTCGAAATTTTGGATTTTTTCTAATATTCTAAAACTTGGTAGAAGTCTAGAAATTTATTGAGTCGTGGAAAAATACAGGGAAGGGTTTTCTATAGTGAAAAAAATTCAGAAATTGAAAAAAATTGAAAAATACCACAGTTTTCTCAAAAATATAATAAAAACAGAGACGTATCCCCGTAAAATTATGGTTGTATTAAAGATAGAGCCCCCAGCATATTTCTATCGTCTCGAGTTAATCTAAATCGTACGGCTCGATCAGCAGACATTGAAAAGTTCAATTTTACTCCATCGTCCCTTGCGTTCTACTTCACTACATACTTAGAATGGAGGTGATGTACTCACCTAACTGAAGACCAAGATTTCCCGATGTTTTTCCCCCGGGGGGAGGTATTCCGGCTTCGTCCATTAGATCGACACTACAGTTATCCCTGTGTAAAGAAGAGCATGCATAAGGTAATGCCATTCTGACATGCATGTGCCATTGTAAATTCTCATTTATAAATTTACAATAGCCGCTAAAAATTTGATTTTTAAATTTGGGCATGTGGAGTAGTATGAATGACATGACAAATTGTTATTCTATTCTTATAATATCTGAACGGAGCATTGATTCCATCCTTTGACAGGACGCGAATTCCTGAATCATTGACTTGAAGTTAAAAAATGAAAATCCCGGAAAAAAAATCTAGAACAATTCGAATAGAAAACGGTCGATTCGAATTTCATTTATCAAGGGAAGAGCGATGATGGTTTACCTATAGTAAAGTTTATTCAACGATTTGAATGGCGAGACCGCTACAAACATGAAAACAATGGAATAATGCAGATCATTTCAGTAGCGAAATGGTAAATCGATATCAGTTGATTTTGACTATTGGCCAATTTTCAATAAATATCTCGGAATCTAAGGGAAATAGCGAAATTGCTGTGATTTCCTTTTTTGTAGCTCTCAATTTGCTCTACAAAAAAGGTTATGACAAAAATTTTGCTATTTCACTTGGATTTTGAGATATTCATTGAAAACTGGGCAATAGTCAAAATCGATTTATAACGGTTTACTACTTCATTACTGATTTGGACGATTTATCGCGAGTTTGAAACACTTTTTTTGTTTGATTTTATGGATGGTACTAACATATCAGAAAGGGGTTCGACGACGATTTCAGCCACATCGCCGGTGTGCTCGATTATCTGTGCGACGTCCTCAAACGTGCGATCGATGAGGGATACGCCTGACCACTCCAAAACCTGTAACATTGAGCATAAGATTTTTTATGGGGATTTGAGAGTGAGGAAGACAGGGAAAATTTAAAGTTTTTCACGACATGACTTGTCTCATTCTTTCGTAATTATCGAGTCTGCTGCTGACCGCAGAGGCTAATACTTCTATTTCATACTTTTTAAATGAAAGAATTCGGTTATTTTTTGATTGAAGTGGAGAAATTTCACTGTATTGAAGAGAGAAATAAAAATACTGTGATATAATTGTCAATTGTCAATTCAAGAGCCTGATGAAGCTAAAATATATTTAGCGAAAAGTCGAATCCTTGTCAATTAGATCATCGTGTATTTACTTCTTCAAAAATCCCTAATTCCTTGATTCATTCAGATCGCTTGGAGATGAATATATTTATTGATTTCCCTGTATTCTTCCTCATTTCACTGTTCTGGGACGAAATTATAAAATAATTTGCCTGTCACTCGGGAGCAAAAAGTATGAATTTTTTTTGGCCTCTGCAAGATAAAGATAGGCCACGAGAAAAAAATCGACGATTTTTCGTTAATCCCCTTAATTAACTTAATTGTTACAATTAATCTTTCGAACTTGGTATATCGACGCCCCCAGATAATCACTACTGGGGCACATGAACTTTCGATCTTTTGGTATATCCTTACAAATTGCTCTGGTCCACGCAGGGGAGCCCACGGAGAGGAGGTTCCTACCTCTCATTCTCGGCTAAAGCCAACCATTACTCAGGATTAAAAATTCTTTGATGCTATTCGCTATTGCCTAGTAGTAATAATGATAATAACGATAATACACTGAGAGAAAATATAAGTTCTGCTAAAAAATGTTGAATCAATTCACTTGTGGACGAAAAGAAAGTTTCCACCAAAATATGATAATTTTTGTAGTAATAATTGTTCTCGTGAGACATTCATGTCTTTCGGGTAAATACATTTGTTCTACAGAGAATTATATGAGGCTCCGGTTTTATCAAGTAAACTTTACTGAGTAGTGTATATCTTTGTCCAATAAACACTTATAATTTCCATGGAACAAATGATAATTCCAAGAGGAAACTAAAATTTTCTTGCCGATAACTGTGTTATTGGCAAAACTAAATAATTTCGAGGGGACAATTTTTTTTGGGGAAAAAATATTCTTTCCTCGTCAATGTATTCTTTCTATGGTATATACCTATGGAGTTCTCTCAGATCAAATGATTGTCGTAAATTGAAAACTCTTTTTTTTTGTTTTTTTTTTCAAAAATTATTTCTCCATTCTCGAAAACTCTCTGCACATGGCCCTTGACAATTTTCCTGGAGCATCCATCGTGTCACCTAACGAATACATCACTCAAGATTTTGTCTCTGATCCTCGGTATCTCTATTGAAACCCACTATTCAACTAAAGATGTAACAGCCGCACAATAGATGTAGGCGAAACAGAGATGAGAGTTGTCCTTGAGTGACATATTGTGTTATTCGCAGTCCTTTCGAGCGGCGTGAGCCTCCTTGAGAGAAAAATGAGTACAGCCGAGGGCCTTCGTATTTTACACCCTTTTGTTGATTTCCACTTCTCCCTCATTTTTCATTCTCCACATTCACGCCGGTTGTTCCTAATTTTCCGCTTTAACTTTCAGGTTGCTTTCGACTTACTTTTCGCTTCCCCTCTTTCATACACTCCGTAACCGAACAAAAGATGAGCGTATGCGAAACGTATGCGGAGATATATAAATCGTGAGCTTGATAAAACGCCTGTGCAAGCGCGGTTTTAGTATATCCGTGTCCACACACAATTTTCCACGTATTCAACGTCACTATCAGCATATATTTTTCATTTCACCCTCTCCTCCTTGCGCCAACATTTCTCATCAGGTTGTATACGCTGAAACGACCTACATAAGCTCTGGTAAACATGGGTTTGATACAGGAACTATGGGGTGCGGCTTATCACCCCAGCGGATAAATATTTCAAAAATATTTTTATTTTTTTATTTTTTACTTCCGAGTGGAAGCTTCAAGTTTTGGATTTTTTGTGGTATGTCGATCCAGTATGATCCAAAAAGTACGAAAATGCCTACTTGATAAACTACTTGATTTTTCAGTTCAATTATTCTGTGAAAATTCGGAAAAATCAGGAATATTCAGAGAAAAAATGGAAATTCATGTCATTTTGCTTCTGAATATTCATGTTTCAGTGAAAATTCAATCAAGTTGTGGAATTTCCATCTCACTCTCACTGAAATCTCATGAATTTCCGTGAATTCCACTTAAAACTTGAAATTTCATAAACATTTATTCCATAAATTCCATTCAATGTCACTCTCGCTTGTTCGTTAATGAATGGGTAGAATTGATTTTTTTTCCAAATGCAGGTATAGTTCAGCCCTATCGATCGCTATTAATTAAAATCTCATTCATCAATTAGTTTTTTAATTTTCGATTTTTTTCGAAAATCCGTTGTCCCACGATAACTAAAAAAAATGTTCTGAATTGATTGAATGATGGCTTAAAAAATTTGTTTGGATGTCCTTTTGACCGAGTTCAAAGATGAAAGCGATAGCAATAATCGTTATTTTGATTTATTTGAAAATTTGCAAAAATTTGGTATTTTTTGAAAATCAGAATTCCGGGGATATCTTTGAATATCATGCTTCTAATGAATTCAATCATAACTTAAAATGTTTGTTTCAATGCCATTAAGTCGAAGATAAAAGATGGTTACGATAGCTGTATTGGTTGATTTGAATTTCATGATTGTTGAAAATTTCCAATTTTTCATGAATTTCCCTGAAAGTGAGCTTTCTGATGGTTCAAATGTGATGTTTCAAATTCATTCAAGTATGTGTAAATAAAAATTTTCTATCAACATTTTATCGAAGGGCTGAGGGGAGAGATAGAACCGTAAAAAGGACATTCGGTTGTGTAGAAAAAAGGGAAAATAAGAATAATGATGATGATGACAGCCTGAGAGCGAAATTATTTATCAGGAAACTTTACAATTTTTAAAATTGAGAAGAGAATGTATTGTATCAAGTAAACTTTCTTTGTCAAAAGTAGTTTTTTCTGTTACTACACACTATCAGTTAATTGACAGTATTCATGCAGCGTGTTGTTAAAATGACTGGTACACCACAGCAGAAGCATTAAATCGTTGGAAAATCAGCCAAGACTTTCTCCCCAGTTTGACGCTGATAGTGGGTTGTTGGCACAGTTGAGTGTTCCATTTATCGATTTATTCAAAAATGATAAGGACTCAATTATGTAGGATGCAATATTTACTATCGAACATGGGGAAATGTGAGTTTGAGGGAAACTCTTGGCACTGCAGAGCGCCAAGGAATGAGGGTGTGAGCTCTCCTGTGTAGGAGTGGATTTAGGCGAGGCCAGAGGCAGTTCGATAGTGCCAGTTCTATTCTCCATTTCCCTTGGCAAAAGTTTTCATGTAATTAATTACTGAAGGCTATAGGTGGGCTTCACGCAGTGGGATCGTGACTCAGTCCATTAGTAACAGCCGCGAGCATTGTTTTCCTACCAATTAAGAAAAGTAATGTGGCGCAAATGTAACGTGCCAAGCCGTTCATTCCGTCGCCTCGGAAAATTAGCAATAGAACGGTTGTTTGTTCGCTTTATTACATTCCGTTGATTTTTATTGAAAAACAAAAACAATCAAAGGACTGATGTGTTTTGTGTGAACTTGATTCCTTTCAAAAGTAATTCATCGCGAGATGCATACACGGAGAAATATTTAGTAAAAATTAGAGAACAATTCATGTAATCCGCAATGGGGAATCGTTTTTCGGCAATTTTTATAGGAATGGAAGAGAAGAAATTCGGAACGTTCAGTGAATTTTCAGGTTCATCACCGAATAAAGTACGAAATTGTCACGTATATATATATCTGGACACTGCGGAAAACAAATTAATTTTCAGTTGATCAGAATATTGATGGAATATATATTGCTTTTACCTTATCGCCCTTCTGTAGTCCAACTTTTTCTGCCGGTCCCCCGGGCACTGTCCATACGATTGAAGCGTAGAGACGTCCGTCTGTACCAGATTTACCGCCCAGCACTCGCATACCAAAACCACGTGCTGCAAATGAAGGATTCATTGGGGATATGGATTTACATATATTTTTATGCATGTTACACTGTTAAAAAATTTTTTCTTGATTTTTCGGTACACTTTTCGAAAATTTTTATTGAATTCAATTACCACTGAAATTTGTGATGTTTTATTCATGGAAAAACACAATTGTTCCACAATTGAAATTTTGTTCCACACAGAAAAATTTCTATTTTGAAAAATATATAAAACAAATGAATTGGCCCAATTTATTTTTAAATTGGCCTAATTTATATTTAAAAAAAATATAAAATATGTTTTATATATATTTTTCTGTCTGTTTTTTATAAATTTGCAATATGTACGGAATTGGCCCCTATTACATATATTTTTTATAGTTTTTTTATGGGGATCGTGGGGGAAGTTTCCTAAAAGTTTCCTCTTCTTGCTTAAAAATTAAAAAATTAGTCTGCAAACTTAATGAAAAGAGCGTAGATTACGGGACCTGGCAAATCTCCGCAAGTTGAAGAAATCCCTGCAATGATGTATCTATCAATATATTATGTAAGTTCCTAATTACATCGACAGAGTCAGAAATGGTAGAATGCACAGTGCTCGGAATAACGGTTCCGCAACCGTCGTGAGGTACACCGCAGAGTTGTCAGTAGCATTCCGCTCGCTAGCATTACGCTTCCACGATTGCAACTGTATTACTAGTTGCAATGGGTTTGACGCCCATCTGTATTCCAGATATCAGACGGAATACAGACGTCTTAATCATCATAAATATCTAAAATTGGCCAGAATGTCTGACAATTTCAGGTACAACTTATGTTTGAAAGGACCCTAAACCTTTTTTTTTTCATCTGAAAAATTTCAGACGTTCATTTTCAGACATTTTTTCTTATTCTTTCTTATCCCCTTCCGTTTAATCCCCTCCTCCCCCCGCCAGCGTAAAACGGCTTAAGTCGACTTATCTCCCAGTTGAGTTTTTGAAAAATACTTCCGAATCTAAGGGAGATAGCGAAATTTTCGTTATTACATTTATTATAGCTCTCAATCGGCTCTACAAAAAAGGTTATAACAAAAATTTTACTATCTCCCTTAGATTCCCAGATATTCATTGAAAACTGGCCAATAGTCAAAATTAACTTGTACCGTTCTACCACTTCGCTACTGATATAAATATCTGCATAAGACATGTGTAATTTTTTTTGTAATTAGTAAATATACTTGGCAAAAATATTTTTTTTCTCAGTTTAGAGACGAAACTCCTTAAAACACCAGCGATTGACGTAAATCTGAGATACTCATATCCTCATTATTTAAGTTGATTTCAGTTGAGTAATTATCTCCTTGAGTTTAACCCAGTTTGCGTAAATTCAAGTGTTATCTCTTGACCAGAGTGACTGTAAAGAGGTGCTCGTGAATAAACTGTTTGTTCAATGATTGCATGTGTGATCATAAGGTGGAATCAGGAGCGAGGAAATATTGACAATGTACGAGCACAATGCTGCAAATCACGAAAATCTTAATCAAATTTTCATGGTTTCGGACGGAGAAAAAAATGGGGGTAAAAATTATAAAACAAATCCAGTTATTATGGAGCGAAATTCAGTTTTGGGACTTTTGCCTCTATGTCGAGGGGAAAATGCGATACGAAGGGTGAATTCTTATTCACTTGTGCAAAAATTGGGGTTTTCACCTTGTTAATAATATATAATAATAATTTTTCTCCGATGTTTCTTCGATATAAATACAAAAATATATAATATAAAATGTGTAAAATTATGGTAATGTTATTAATAATAAGAATAATAAAATTTATGTATTATATATAATGTATTATTATTTTATACATTTTATACATAAATAAGTATTTTTTATTCATGAGCTAAGATAAAATTTAAGTTCCTCCTATTCCTCCAGCCTATTTTACGATTGACAGCAACAAAATAAAATACAATAAAGTAAAATGGCCTGGAGGAGTAGGAAGAACTTAAATATGGATACAAACGGTTGGAAAAACAGAAATAATTCAGCTAAGATAAAATTAAAATATTCCTAAGTCTAGCACAGGCTTGGCGAGATAGATTGCTGACCAAAAGTATTTCCCCCATTTTTAAATAGAGGATTAATAGAGGCTTACATTTTCATACTTGAAAAACACTGGAATTGCACCTGATTTCATCAACAACGTGAATTTTTCGTCGTAAAAATTTTTAAAGATGATTTTCTCAAAATCTTTAAAAAATCTGAACATGATAAAAGCGGGCATTGACTCCTTTTTAATAAATAAATGAATAAATAATGATAAAAAATAATACGCAGAAATGAGTAGCCAATCATTCTTTCCTAGCGATATAAAATAATGGTACACAGCTTAGATTTAACACAATAGTTACTGTGGAAATTTGGGGTGAATTGAACAAAGAGTTGGTCGGGGCCGTTGATATTTGAGGTGAACAAAAGAACCACCAAGTCACCGAAACTAGTGTACGCCGGTGGATTGACTGCAACAGGTATCCATTGTTTGTGGTTGGCCCGAGTCATGAAGGATTTTATGCAAGACAAATGATTTCAATTTGCACGTTTTTGCGCCTACCGTGAATTGCCGAAATTGTTAACAATGCCGGTGTTAAAGGGCAACTTGAACAGTCAATCCACCGACGGATGATGATAAATTTTTTGGCACTGACAAATAGTCTCAGACAGTTTATCAGCGATTAATCGATAAACAGGAGCACTTGAGCATTGAGTACCGGATAATGGGATGGTGTTGTGAGAGAGATTTGCGCAAGGTGACACTAATGGTCTTGTATCGATTTGCCCTGTGTGTGACGAAGGGCCGACGAGCCGAAACACTGGTGAGCTGCGTGGAGAGAAATTTTTGATAAAAATTATCCTACCGTTCTATAAATGTGAACCATGAGTCATCGTTTCCTCATTTCTATCCTAAAATTTAGCAAAAATTAATATGTGATGATCAAATTTTATTCTACGTTAGGGAAATTTTATCCTGACGCATCATAAATTTTATCCTTCCAGTCCAATAATTTTTATGTAGATAGCAACGAAAATTCTAGAATGGTTGGTAAATTTTACCCTAGCGGTACAGTAATTTTTACTCTACCGTCACGGTGGTTTTTATTTTTATCAGGATGAAATTTCTCTAACGTAGAATAAAATTTGATCATATATTAATTTTTACTAAATTTCGGGATAGAAATGAGGAAACGACGACTCATGATACACTTTTATAGAACGGTAGGATAATTTTTATCAAAAATTTCTCTCCGTGTGGGAAATTTTACGGAACTGTCACGGAATTTTTCCAGAGCGTTCCGTAGCTTCTACTGAACATTTCTCTCGGTTATTAAATTTTTAATTTTTTTTCGTCATTTTAACTTGTTACAACAAACACCTTGAGAGCTCAACTAATCAAATTACAGTAACAATGAAACGAAATCACCCAGTTAATGGGTATCTTCCAAACTTTTATGGTGTCGTTCAAGTAACACATCATACTGTTACTATCCAACTCCTCAAGTTTCTCAGCAGGGGGACTCTATGTCCGATAAAGTGTATATTCAGTGGAAATGCCTGGAGGGATGATGCCCATATAAGATACTGAGTCGTCACATAATGTTCAGTAGGATCAAGTCATAAACTCAAGTTTATAAACGTTTCTCAAGATCAGAATTTCCCGATCGCAATTTCTTGAAGTGGAGATCGTGGTCACGGAATTAAAATAAAGGTGAATAAAAGGTGTTAAAAAATCAAACTCTGAGATTTTTTGAGAGTTGCAAAGGGTCGAACAGGGAAAAATGGACCAATGTTTAGGAACACGTCTAAGCGCTTCAATATTCAAACGATTATGAGCTAAAAATTGAGTTACTTATAGTAGAAATTAGCAGAAAAGAGATGGATTTTTAGAAATATTGATTTTTTTGTATGCATTTATAGTTTTTTTTTCAATAGTATTACCTAATTTTTAATTAATTAACTAATTTAATTAATTAATTTGATTAGTAAAATTCCGACGACTTTCAAATTTCGCCGCTGTCGCCTCTTAAGGATATCCAAGTATCTTTACTTACAGTATGACACAGTATTACAGCTTTGGCACAGATCATACTATAGATTCAACCATTTTCAATCATTAAATTTGTCAATTAAATTGCGGGAAAAAAATTTGAAACAAAATCATGAGTATTCATTATCATTAAAATTACATTTTGCACGGAATTATAATTTTTTAACACTCGTTATTCATAAATAAGCAATTGTTCAAATTTTCCGAGAACTTATTTTTTTATTTTAGACATAAAGTCGATTTCTAGTAAAATTCTGAATACAAATAAATTTATAGCGATTACGAACAAATGATTTTTACGGTGGAAATAGATTATTTACAAATTATTTACAGAAAATGCTCGTAATTTTAAAAAATTGTAATTTTCAAATTTTTTCTTCAATCTTCCTCCAAAAGTAAATTTTCTAATTATTTTCAAATTTTTAAAATCGTTTCTAACTGTTCAATATCACGATTCAAATTAAGACCTGCCAAGTTCAACTATAAAAATCATAATCGAAAAATGTCCGGAAACAGGGTCAAATGAGGCTGAAATGAAAGCATTTCTGGAGAAAAAATCGCCGAAGTATTTGGATCTCCTTAAAAAAACCTAACATTACTTTCCACTCCTATTCTGTATGTATTCTGTAATAGGCTGGTCATTTCCCTCTCAATTCCTGTTACCTTTGCTTTTCAATCCGACAATCGCCTGACCCCTGTAATTTGAGATCAACGAGTACCTGTTGATCTTGCACACGTCACGCACGTAGACCGAGGGGGCAAAAAAACAAGCTAGACGTACAAGAAAAAGTGCGTGAGGGGCGCAGAAATATAGACACGACAAAGAATCGAGTGCCCCCCCCCCTGACTGCAAGAAAAGTGTAAATAAAGCGTGTAAAACGTAAAAAAAGCTGTGATACGGTTCGCCCTTTTCCACCCAAGTAATACTGGCCAAACGTTGGTATCGCATGACTCGCTCACGTGTGACTAACCTCAATGAGAACACAGAAAAAAAAGGAGGGCGTGAAACAAACACCCACGCAAGTGAAATTATCATGAGATATGTATCAACCTCTTCATCGTTGGATGTAACGAAGGTAAAAGTTTGTTTGAACATCCTCATTAGATTCTGCAAAGAATTATTCAACGTTTTAGTTTCCCTAGTTGGAAACTTTTGGTACGCTGGGAGGGTGGATAAAGTGCCGAGGGTTAATTATCCTGGTGAAAATTATAGGGTTAATCCCTCGTTTCTCTTGACCCCATTTCCACGAGTACAGCCAAAAAGATGAGATGTGGCCCGGGGGTGGGGAATAATAGTGACGTGAGAACTTGAATGACACATGGAGAAAGAAGTTGAAGAAAAATTGGCAATCAAGTCAAGTAATCGTGGAGCGGAAGTCATTTCCAGGCAAAACACACGTATTGATCCATAATATTCCATCAATTTTCGAAATTGATGACCAGAGTGAAGTGGGAGCCCAAGCAGATGAAGAAATCATGAAAAATGAAACGTCAAAAGTGAATCACTTTGGCTATTTTTTCACGGAAAACAACATTTTGTCCGTATGCTGGAGCCCATCGGCAACACTTTTCTGCTGCATGAAGTGGTACAATATCAGCGTAAAGGTGACAGTTCGACAATGGCTGCGCCAAGAGGGATAATGTCAGCATGATCGATGGCGCGGCGCCATAACGGTGAGCCAATACATCTTGAGCCCACTACACCATCTCAAAATTACACTTTTTTCCCCTCTACCTACATGTTTTTCTTTCAATTTCCAATGTTGGTCATTCTACGAGTATCTCAGGAGGAATCAAACCTGTTGCGTGCCAACAGCCGCTATATCAAAATTTCCACACCATCACGAGTCAACAATTTGTAATCTGGATGGATCTGTATTAATGGCAAACTTCTGTAGACCGTATCGCATGTAATTACGAATGGAATTAATTTGAGAGTGATAGATTGAATTGTTTGCTCATGTGTAATAATTTCACGTCAAGTGTTGGTGGTTCATGCGTTTGATTTTCCGATGGGTAGGCTGCATCATAATTCAATGCCTGCAAGATTTGTCTTGCTGAAGGAGGAAGTGTAAAAGGGAGTGAACTTATTTTGATGAATCTTCACGGTCACAGCATACTCCTCCCCCGGCGAGTATATGACAAAAGTTTTTTCTCCTTTTAACCCCAACTTACGAGGGAAGTTGGGATTCTTCGAGATCGTTCGAGGCTGCCTCGTGAAGATGGAGTTGAGGGTGACGGCGTCAATGAAAGAAGTTTTTACCCAATATTAGTGGCATTCGGGTGGGGTACAAGGTTATTGAGGGAAGATGGCGAGTCGCGCGACATTGACGTGTCGAGGTTGGCTAAGCTCATTTCGCTCCGCTCACTTCGCTCGCTCCCGTCTAGAATGTGTTGATATACGCATAAATTACGATTAGTATATTTAAACCTTGATCAATGTAAGTCGTAAACTCTTTTAATACTGAAGCATCGGAATATTGATGGCCATCGCTGTTGATTTCTTTCATCCAATAATTGTCAATCTTTTAATATTCTACAAAATAATCTATTCGGGCCCCCTCCGATGTATAAAATTTTTTAAACAATATCCACAATATTATCATTCTGCAAATCAAAGGTTGTTACTACTCACTTCTGTGTCCTTTTTCCATCAGCATCGAATCTTTTCTGAGTACCACCCTCCTTTTAGTATTGACCCTCGGAGCTGAAAGAAAATTTTTGATTATTAATACGCGATGATAACTCGATAACGCGATGATAGTAAAAAAAGTTAAATGAAAATTATTCCGAGAATCGCGAATTTCTTACATAAAACGTCTCAATAGAAAAGGTTGTAAAGAAACATGAAATGAAAAGTTAGAACAAAAAATACTACCTCAAAATTTCAAGTATTGTTATCGATTTTTATGCGAGTGTTACTGTCACATCGGATGGTTATTTATGAGCAATAAAATTCGGTAACTAAACGCATAGAGAATAGATGTACAGGTGTTGCAAATCTCCCAGGGTTTTATTCGACTTCAATTCCACCCTTGACATTATATTGCACACTAGTCTGTGTCCATACAACCCATCAACCCCACAAACCCAATAAAATAGAACGTTTTATGTGTTTGTACTTTGTGATGAAACACATTGACAGAGGGGATGACACGAATATATTTACTATTCGCACACACTATTAAAAGTTTTTCTCTGAATTTTTCGCGTCAGAGTTCCGGTATTAACGTCAAGTGACTTGTGCTGTAAAAATTCGTAAAAATCGTGAAAATACAGGTATTTGTAGTGAGCCTCATATTTTTCTTCATAAAAAATATGGGTCACAATCTTTTTTTTTCGTTATACTGTTGAAAATTTTTTACTGAAATTTCCGTTAAGAATTTCGATCACTGGAAATTCACCATTTCATAGAAAATTCTGTGAGAACTGTAAATTTCAGTTTAATTATTCCCGAAAAATTAATGATAAGTTGGGGAAATTCAAGGAAATCTCACCTTAAATTCCGAATTCCTCTGAATTTTCATGGCATTCCTTCAATAATTCCTGGAATTCCAAGAATTTTAAAGAAATTTCCTGAAGATTCAAGGAAATTTGACTATTAATATTGATTTTCACTTGAAAATCCATGTAAATTATGAAATTTTCGTCTTTCTACTGCTAAAAAAATGGGACTTTACTTGAGTTTTCAGAGAAACTTGAAATTCCACAGACTTTTTCTCATTAAATCGAATTCAAAGTCTTTTTCCGCAAGATTTAGCCAAATTTTTCAACAGCGTAGATCAATTCAAATGTCATTCTTATTTAGATCACTACCAGATCGTCCATTAAATATCATTTATTTTCCTAATAGCGTATATCAAGCCTCGATGGAACAATACCACGAAAATAATGGTCTTATGCAATTAACAATCATATCATGCATTTGTTTTTCGATAATAGCCATTGGATGAATGCTCCATTTTTTTCTCCCAATCTGTTTTCCAATACCTCTCAACCGATGATGCAGCATCCGTGATATTGTTTCATAGCTTGTACATATATTTTGCTTCGCTAATTAAGAGTTTACATAACACAGCCATCCCATTGGTCCCATAGCAACCGATTCCATTACCCGTCAACTCTCTCTCTCTCTCTCTCTTCGTGAACTACTCTTTGTTGCGTTTGGTCTAATTAATAGGCATTATTAACGTTGAGCTAGTATTCCTTTGTCAGCTGTAAACAATATTCTATGGCGGTAGTAGGTATTCAGTATTTGAGAACTACAACGTGAGGGGAATGTGGAATCTGTACCAGTGAGGATTACTGCAAAGGATTTTTAAAAATTATCATTTGTATCGTTCACTGTTAGAAAATTACTCGTGAAAATTCAAGTGGAAAAAGCTTGAAATTTTTAACAACGACGACAAAGTTACATGAAATGTCTATATTTTTTCATTAACGAATCAGTCAATTTCTTGAATGTTGAAGTAATTTTTTTACTTCAATAATTTTTTTTTCGGGCAAAAACTTCTGAATTCTCAATCTATTGAAAATTGAATTGTATGTGATGTTAAATTTTCATGATGACTTTGGAAATTCCAGCTTATACTGAACAATCAATAATTCTTCAACTTAAAAAATTCTATTTTCTTGAATTTTCAAGATGAATGAGAAATTTCATGAGCGCTTCAATTTGAAATTCAATTCAACCTCACAACATCGAAAATTCAAATGACGCTGTGAGGATTGATTTCCCTTAAGTAAATTTGTTCCACTCCATAAAACATTCTCACGTGGAACATATATTTTTGGGGCAGAGCTAATTTTTTCTCTCAATTTCGCCAGATCGCGGACACTCGTAATTGTGCGATTAAGATAATTATTTTATGACTCGAGGAGTAGAAGATTCCCTTCGCGCTAAGATGACTTCACTCTTCCTCGGTGAATTTGAAATTTTATTCATTAAAAACTCGCTGAGGATGGCAGAAACCGGGACAGCGGCAGTCACTGCGACATTGACGGTATCGTAAATCAATATGCCCAGCTGGGGCCGAAAAGCTGTGACGTATTTCGCCTGTTTGTGGTTGAGTAAGATGGTCGTAAAATGCAAACTCCTGGTATCGGAAAACTCAGGCATTTTCCTTTTTAAAAATTGAAAATTGTCACTCAGATAAATCTGAGATCTAGTATGAATTCAAGCTGATAGTGCAATTGTGGAATTCAGTACCAAAGCATATCTTCTCTTACTTGGACAAATTCCATACCAGAAGCCTGCGTGATGGCTAAGATATAATACCACATACCTAGATCACTGTCCACATCGTGAATAACAATCTTGATCCCCTCGCCCTCTGCTAAACTTCCCTGTCGTGGTAATTCGCGATCTTCCGCAGCCACACGAGCAACGACTGGTGGAGTTGCTTTTGGCACTGATGGAAGACTTCTCACCATATTGATATCTGGTCTGTAAACAAATAATCGCAAATGTCAGAGGAATACAATGAGAGAAACGAACAGGTACTCAACAAATCCTGTTCCAGCCAAAAAATTGCAAGTTACGTATCACCAAAAAAAGTAATTGTTCAATTCCAAATTGAAAGTCTCAAACATGAATAATCACTCGGCGTTTGCCAACAAAGGAATATTTCACTCCTGAAGGTAATCTATCATGAAATTACTCCATTATTGAATAAAAACACAGAAATCTATTTTTGCGACGAAATTTTTCATCTTAACGCAGTCTCCAAATGATCAGCACTAAATTTTATTTTTTGTGATTTTAAACTTGCAATTTTTTTGGTCCAAACGAGATCCGTTTCAGAAAATATATTTGTCTCTCAGTCTAATACATATGTAGTATTAATGAATTTCTGATGAACAGTGAAGGGATGAAGCTCATTCTGTTGGTAATTCGGGACATGCGTGAAATAACGATACATCCGAGCGTGTGGAATATTGTGGAAACGTTTTCATCATGGTAGTTGGAAATTCCTGAGCGATTTTAGCCTGCATTCACGACTCCGGCTAGTGAGCAGGCATATTTGGAGGTATGCAGGAAGAATTTCACTGATATTTTTCAGGGAAGTTTGATAGGTTAGGAATTTCATTACAACTGTTGGTTACGAGATGTATGATAATGAAAAATTTCACCCGATAATTCGACTGAATCATTAGAATTTCGTAAAAATCCGCAGACAAAATGTATCATGAATCTCGTTTGCATCAGCTTTCCATATAGCTCCATTTTCTTCCTACATTCCTCTTCATCTGTCGACGTGTAAGACTTAATTTTGATGCAATTAGCATTCGATGCTGTGGTTTCCTCCCTCTTGTTTGACGTAATTTACATACAGTAGGAGAAATGAGGGAAATTCGTGTTTAACGAGGACTTCAGTTGCTTCCAAGGAAGCCAACTCATCCCTTTTTTGGTGGCTCTCCACAATCAAGTGAGCGTTCTCGTTTCATAAGACCATCTGTTTAATTTACGAAGACAAGGTTCCTTAGGACTAGATGAATATGGAAATAAGCACTAGCACTAGATTGTCTTTCAAGTTTCACTCCAGTATGACTCATCATCAATTCATCATTTTCTTCCTACAATTTTTCTTCGTCTCTCAACAGGTGACACACCCACAAAGAAGATGTCGTCTAAGACTGTTGTAGATAAACGTGTCAACATTTTTCCGTATACAGTACCCATTGTGCAGGTGTATAAAGTGTAATTGGATCAAAATAGTACTATTCCCTCCGGCTAATGTCTCAAGTAGATGACACCCTCATGTAAAACTTAATTATCATACAATTAGCATCCAACGCTATGGTTTCCTCCCTCTTGTTTGCCGTAATTTACATACAGTAGGAGAAATGAGGGAAAACTCGTGCTTAACGAGGACTTCAGTTCCTTCCAAGGAAGCCAACTCATCCCATTTTTGGTGGCTCACCGCAATCAGGTGAGCGTTCTCGTTTCATAAAACCATTTGTTTAATTTACGAAGACAAGGTTCCTCAGGACTAGAGGAATATGGAAATAAGCACTTGATTGTCTTCCAACTTTCAGTCCAGCAAGACTCATCATGCTGCATGATTTTCAAGTGTCTGCATGATGAAGACAATCTGCGCTCCAATGCGGACGATTATCTTTTTTGGCCAACAACCACAAAATGTTCAATTTCCCAACAAAGATTTTCTCATCTCAAATCACACTCGTAAGTTGAGTTATAGTCTATCTCCATTTCATAGAAAAATTAATACGTATCATTGTACTCATGATAATCGTGCATAAATGGGTTAATCAAGTGAGAAAATCTCTCGACAAACAGAGGAACAGGGAGACAGAAGGCAGATAAGGCATCATCTCACTGACGAATTGTAAATATAATCAACTGCTGAGAGGAGGCTACAAGTTTGTTCAACTGTGGGAGCGAAAGGGAATTGATGGAGATGAAGGATCCACAGGGGTTTCTTCGTGAGGAAAGTCTCACGACTTTGCTCACGTCTCTGTAAAAGCCCTCTCTATACTTACATCACCGCACAAAACTTTTCCCTAAACATTCAAACTTCCTGGCCCCTACAATTCCCCTACACTCATACTCCTCACCTAAGACTAAATGTGTTCATACTTCAACGCAAAGTGTAACTCCGGGCTGTTCTGTCATAAATCCTTGAGTCTCAGCAGAATTTTTTCGGGAAATCTGGGCATCAATTACTAGGAGGACCTAAATATTCAAGGTTGATGCAAAGCTCAATTTAATTCCCAACGTCGCTGTAGTCCCCGGGTCCCATTCACCCAGTAATTCTACAGACTCGTGTGAAGATCTTCGAAAAGACAAAAAAAAGGAGAAGTGAATGGTTGCTATTGAGATGATTACGTTGCTGCGAGGGGTAAACGGTCGATTCAAATGCAAAACCAGAGTTGAGAATGTATAACTATCGAGCCCTTTCTTCGGTTGAGGAAAGGGATGGAGGCCCTACAGTGAAACGGATCTCAAGTATTAGTATGTCGTACAGAAGAAAATTTTATTCGAAGCACTTGGAGTATTAGAAAAGAGTCGGGCAAAATGGGCGAGTTGAGAAGTTCTAGATGTTTTTTTTTCTTCCACTTGAAATCCTTCCTCGTTCGGATAACAGAGCAATGCTGTTATAGAAAATTCTTCTTGTTTCACCATTTTTCCAAGCCAGGACGATTCCAAATTTAAATAATGAACATCTGATGCGGATTCACTGGCATCTGATTTTTTCCTCAACTGAGGACTAAAAATTAAGAAATTGAAAATTAAAAACCCCCGACGAAAAAGTTATTCTTCAATAGTTGAAAAAGAAGAAACTGAACTTCATTTTTTTTTCAACAAAACAGACAACTGAAACAACGTCAAATAAAAAACGAGCCGCGTAGTTCGATTCCTCGAAGAGTTTTCTTCATTCCTAAAGTAAAAATTCGTTTTTTCAAATAGTTTTTCATGTCGCTTTGTCCGGACAACCACATTGAAGAGTTGTATTACCTCAATCGTGTCAAAAGCACATCCCCTCCCTCTGGTTTCTCGTTGGAGGGTAAAAAATTACATCTCGCTGTTACGAGACTTCATGAAATGAACTCGGATAAGATATGAAAAATTCAAAAGAAGAGTATTTTTTAAGAGAATGCGGACAAACTCACAGCATTGAAGCGCGTCGTGTTCTCGGTCTTGACTCCCGTGGTTCATCACTTTGAACTGATACTTCCGATCCAGCGGTAGCATCCAAATTTATTATCTTCTCTTCTTCGCCCGCCATATCGTATGTCATCACGGGTTTGACGGCCCTGAACGACGGTCTTCTGCCTGGTGATCTATCCTCCGCATCCCTCGAGCCTGCATATCATAAAATGAAAGCCCAATATGGGCGTTTTATCATTCATATCCCAAACTCTTGTCATAAAATAGAGTAGGGAATCACGAAAAATGTCATTCAGTTGGAAACCTCACAGTTGAAGTTTACAAATGAAATTAACATTTCGTTTATCGTAGAAGGAAAAAAGTGATGTTGAAAACTGAAGCCCTACAAAGCAGCTGAAAAATGAAAAATTAGTAAAATGCTGTGGAAAAAACCACGAGAGAATGGCACAAAAGTTTCGCTCCATGAATCAACCCTTTCCCTTTAAATCTACCTGATGCTGGAGTGAAAACTCCAGTGTGTCGACCAACAAGGTAACCAACTCGCTAATACATAGTCAGAGAATTGTATATACATTAGTTTATTTGTACGAACTAACACGGTGCCAGTGGCATACGGGTGAACAGAGAATTCGATACATGCTCATCAAAGGGGTGTATGCAACAACTCACATGGCTCTCACGAGGATTTTGCTCACGTGGAAACATGATGATCATTAGTTTGCACATATTAGCAGCATTGATCTTCGTGGAATTAAATTATTTCTTGTTTATCGATCGTACAACTACTGTTTCATAATCCCTTGACTATGTTTTTTCCTTCGAAGGGAAGCGTTGTTATTTTTAAAGAGCAAGTTTCCAATTTTTTGTTATAATCTGATGTTTTTGGATAATCAATTGATCAAATTTTATATTCTCTTTTTGTGAAGTGTAAAGTCCAATTAGCCCCATCGTTTTGTAACAAGTCAAAGTTTAATCGGTCTTCAAAATCTTGACATCCTCCGGAATTTAGTTTTGCTACGATCACTCAATCAACAATTCTTAAAATCGGGTGTCGAATATGGGTGCAAGAAAAGTATAAAAAAAAGAGTCTCTCAGATGTTGGGACCAAATTGAGTTACACATGGTTAAAATATGCCCAATAAAACCAAAGATGGATTTTCAACTTCAAATAGTCTTCAAGACTATTTCTCTAGCCCTTCTACAATAACCGACAAGATAATAAAGTAGACGTGAGCTTATAACCCACCCTGATTGGATATTGAGGCTCTCTGTTGGGCAGCAGCGATAGCCATGGCGTTCAGGCCACCGCTTCCGGGTGTCGCATACACGTCGTAAGCCGACGCTCTACGCGGCAACTGGACCGGCAGCCCGAGACCTGTATCAGGATGGCTAGACTGACCACCACCACCACCACTGCTCTCTTCATCGTAAGAGTGTTGCTTTGTTACACGTGATTTTCGTCTCACTGTGCCGCTTCTTCTCACCGCTCGTCTCCGACGTTCATCCTCGTCCTCGCCAATGTCACCTGTCTCTTGGTCTGCAAGGTGACAAGATTTGGTTTTGCGGTGATGAGATAGATACATTTGACAGCTAGGCACGTCCAACGCTCAATGGACTGAGAGAACAACTTGTGCTATCATTTTGTCAAGGTCTTGAGAAAGAAAACCATGGAAATTGCTGTCATTGCTAATTTGGGAATAGCCAAATTGTTCTCTTGTTCCAGTCAAGTGTAAGGAGGTTACTGCACCTGTTGAGGGGGTCTTGACTGCTTTCTGAGGGCTTGAAGATCGTCCCTGATGCCGATCTGGTGATCCACCTCGTGACTTGCTCCTTCTCTCGAGCTCCTTCTCCCATCTGAGCTCCTCTCGGCGCTCTCCTGCAACCTTTCGAAACTACAACATTACGACGGCCATTAGGGCTCAAACAAGGGCACACCACCACATTGAAGGGTCATTGAGACAGATAAAGAGATAGGCACATTGATAATTCATGTGCAATGTAGATCGTAGTGATTGCGGCATCAATCTGCGAGAATGATGATTAAGCCACAAAGCCGTGCATCGTTGACAGTCCGTCAGTTTATGATATTTCAATTTCATGGTGATAGTTGACAGCTTTCCGTCCTACAAAATCGTGCACTGAGGGGAAAGTATGTTTACAACAGAAAATTTATCATCTCGATTCATTTAAAAATTCAATTTGTATGCGAAATTACGGCAAATGTTGTATTTAATAAAGAATACTTTTCGCGGAGGATATCTTACGATTGGTTTGGTAAAAAGAACACTTCTATGGATGGGATTTTTGACTGGCTTGTTTCCAGAATTGTTGACCAAATTTGTTCCGCTGTCGAAGTCATATTCTCGTCTCAGTGCAGTGCAACGAAATATTCAGGAACACTAGATTATAAGCAACTATTAGCTTGTACGAGGCTAGTTAGCGTCAAAATTCACTAAGGTTTATCAGCAATTAACATGGCAACAGTTGGCCAAGACATGCCCATGATGATGTCATAAAATAATATGATGTTCTCGGAACGAGGCTCCACTTTTCCATTTTGCGGACCTCACACCCACGCGCTTGATCGTAATTATGAGTTTTTATTTGGAATCGATTGAAGCAGGAGAATTGCTCTTGAAATTTAATTTCTTTCCACTTGCAATCCTCGACTGATATTTTTACAAATGTCCTCAGAACACCTAAATTTTATCACATTTTTGAATAATCTCGATTGAACCGCGATTGAGAGAATTCACAAGTTTGAAATAATCTTGGGGTAATTAAATCAACGATGAGGTGCGTTCAAACTTTTCCTACCTCTAAAAATGATTATATAATAGTACTCTACAAGAGGAACACCAAAGTATCTGCATAATAGTTGAAGCAAGTGGGAAAGTTACGATCAAGGTAGACTATTATAATCAAGACAAGCTGGGGATCCCCTAGAGTCATCTCTCAGGAAAAAAATAACAGCAGCAACAATAACTATTGCATCATTTTTACAGGGTGGTTTTAAGCTTTAGAATACCGTCAATATCCCAGTAACAGTTTGATGGATAGAATTGAAAATTTACCGAGGAAGAGGAAACAAATCATATTAGTGGAATTTTTTACTTCTCCAGTCAGAAAAACTATCATAATCGCGCAATTACAAACATTTGGAATTTGACTGTCCACTCAATGCGTTGATTTGACGAATTACGAAGAGAAAATTTAATGATTTAACCCTCATGAACTGGGACATTAACGATATCCAACAATCTGTATTCGACATAGACCATAGAATACGATTTTACGATTGATCAAACTCCATTGGTATGAGTCTAGCGTGAAGTTGTTCATCCGTGACAAAAGCGGCTGCACTTTGAGTAACAATCAAGAGACTCAGGTGAGTGAAAGATCTCGAGGGAAAGGTGCTTGA
>NW_021680679.1:0-14753 GCF_001412515.2 Diachasma alloeum | reverse complement strand
GGGGGGGGGGGGATAAGGCTGGTGAATATTCAATTCTGTTACCTTCTCGAGCTCCTTGAGACTAGCAGGTGAGACATCTGAGTGTCTTCTGAGCTCTGGACTTCTGGGCGGTGCAAGACCACTGCCCAGACCTGGTGTTTGTCCACCCGCTTGACAGCTAAGTCGTGCATCACTGTGCCGCCTTTGTAGTGCCTCCAGCACTGGTACTTCCAGCAGTGAGTCTGTTGATTCTTGAGTTACAATTGGCTGACCTCGAGATGCTAATTTACGTCGGCAAACACTGCAGCGCCATATTGCCTGGAGAACAGATGATTTTTCGTGGTATGTAAAAATGGGTGGATTGTAAAAAATGCATACTTTAGGTATGGACTACACTGTTAGAAATTTTCGTCAAATTTAGTTTCCTTTTTAATTGAAATTTCAAGGAATTACGTCATGGAAACTTCAGAATTTCGTGGAAAAATTGAAGAGAACTGTAAATTTCGGGTCCATTTTTCCCTGAAAATATTCTATTGATATATTTTCTATGGAAATTCTTCGGATCGAAATTTCCAAGTTCTTTCACTCGATTTTTAAATGAAAAGAGAAGACAAATCGACTGCAGTGTTAGAAAAAAAAAATTCATGGACAGTTAACTACTAATTTTTAGAACAGTGAAATTGAATGCGATTTAAGGGGAAAAAACATGAAATTTCAGGTTTCACTGAAAATTCCGTAAAATTCCAGAATTTTAAGGGCTATAAAGACGAGAATTCCTTAATTTATTTGAATTTCCAATCTAATATGGATATTCAATGTCAAATTGCATTGAATTTTCAGTGAAATCTGAAATTTCATGATTTTTTCGCCCCTAAATCGCATTCAGTGTCACTATCCTGAAAATTCGAGAATATATTTACCAGAATTTTCTGATTCTCTATTCATTATCAGGAAAAAATGGACCTGAAATTTAACGTTCTGTTGGATTTTTCCGCGAGATTCCGAATTTTCAATGACAAGAAATTTCAGTGGAATTGGAAAACGATGAAAATTTCCGGAATTTGGCACGGAAAATTCAGACAAAAATTCTTAACAATGTGAAAAAAACTTGGAAAATATATTTTGAGGAATTAAATTCATTCTATGACAGAAAGCAGATGTCCAAAATAATTCAGGTAATTTACGTTGTCTCAGATAAACTTGAAACATGGAATATTTTAATCTGGGCTACGTAAGTGCTACTTAGTTCTCCCCCTTGCCGCGTGATTAACGACTCGAGAAGATGGCAAGAGGGACTATAATCAAACTCCAGAAAAGCCATGAGGATGTATAGAATTAAGGGGGAGTACGCAGTCATGTTATGGGTGTGATATTTCTATTATTGTCTACTGTCACGGAGGCTAATGAAGAAGTTGCGGGAAGATTTAGGGAGAAGATATTGCGGCTTCGGAATAGAGTAGTACCGGCCTCAATTTTACTAGAGATTTAGCATTGATAATGGAAAGAGTCGTTCCTTCCATCTGCACAGAGATAAAAAATATTTTATATTCAGGAACATGTGACTGAATTTTCGGAATGTCTCCAATTATTTGTGATGGAGGACACTGACTAGAATGTCTTTGGTCGTCAGTAAAAATCCGTGACAGATTCTTAAAAATTATTAAATTAAAATTTTTTTTTCTCCGAGTCTCAAGACAATTCAACATTTTCAACATAAACTTTCCTCTCAAGCTATCGATTCAATCCCAATAAACGAGTTACATAACTAGTCACCAGTGCCTCCGTAATCACTACCTGTAGCCCTGATTGTGAGGAACAGTCCATTTTCTTGAAATAAATTCCCATTAACACAAGCGAAAAGGAAATAAAATGCTGAATCCTCTTGTGACCTCTTCATGCGGTTTTATGTGGAAATATGAAAATGAACGTTAAGTACTTCATAGAGGGAAACTGAGCCAACCATTAAGAATTTACTCAGCTTTCCGCTTGGAGATCGAAACTAGCCAGGATTGCCAGTAAACTTCTGTCAGTTGGATGTTTTCATCATTTCCGCGGAGGCAAAGCGGATTATGTAATAACATTGCCCCAGGGATAAATAAAACAAAATGGCAGGGGGTGTAGAATATCCCACAGAAATGATGGAAAAAAACTGAATGGACTTTTTTCTTTCATTCTTATTTCGTTATTTTCTTCTTCTATTTTTTCCTGTCATAGTACTAGCATTAATTGAAATGTTAAAATTTTTCGTATTATTTCGTTCTGTCAAATAATTCTGCATTCAGACCCTCGAAAGACTCGAATTCGTTTTCAGTCCGGGTTTAATCGAGGTTCAATCAAGGTTTAATCAGTGTACAGCCGGGATTTAATCAGGATTTATTCAGGATTTAGCCAGAGTTTAACCCAGGTTCTGTCAGAAGTTAGTCGGGACCATGAATCAATGTGAATACGTATTCAACATAATAGAATGGTACCTGAGTTTAATAGAGAATAGAGATTTTGATATGAAAAGCTCATGACGGTATTGTGTAACTTGATAAGCAATGATGCTGTTCTCACCATTTTTCAACTTGATTAAGAAGCCATTGAAATATACTTTTCAAGCCCTGATTTAATTACTATTTCTGATGATTCATTCAGTAATCATGAAAAAACCGATTTTCTTATTTTTTTAGGTATGAAATTTATTTATGATAGAATTTTGAATATAAATAAATTTGTTACGATTCTTAACAAATGATCTTTATAGTGGAAAATTGATAGTTTATAAAAATCGCTTGTAATTCTCAAAAATTGCCATTTTGGAATTATTTCATCAATCTTCGTCCAAAAATAAACTTTCGCATTTTTTGTCAGATTTTTAAAATCTTTTCTAACGGTTTAATATCGAGATTTAAATTGAGACCTACAAACTTTAAATAATAAAATCGTTGTAAAATGTCCGAAAATTTAGGGTCTAATGGGGCTCAAATAAAAGCTCTGATGTTTGACTAAAAAAGTAGAAAAACATTTGATTAGACAAAAAATAGCCAAAGTACTTGGATATCCTTGAAGTCTATATTCATGAAAAAAATCATGAAATTCGATTAATCCCTTTTACATAAATACATATAGACAGCATCTAAAAATCGCATGTTCGGACTTTTTAGATCACATTAACTTACCCAATCCCAAAGAATTGAAAACTTAAATTTAAACGCTTCCAAAGCATCTATTCGGAAGCAGAAATTATGCGTTGAAGACTTTTGATGAATACTTTAAACAAAGTAGTTCAAAAGTATTCCGGAAATGCAAATCGTAGTCTAGTGTGGCACACATTGCATATTACGAGGACATTTATACCATATATATACTGGGTTATACGTTCATGGACGCAGTGCGCATGCCAATCGTACTCACTGAGTCCTCGTAGTTCTGGGCTTCTGAGTATGAGGCACAATCCTCACAGACCTTGAACTGGCACTCGCCGCATATGCGGGCGAAATCATCGGGTTTGAAGGATTTCAAACATACTCTGCAGGCACCTGATCTGCTCGGTGGTCTGCCCGGTTCAGGTTTCCTAAACAAAAAAATTTGCATTTCAGTTTTTGATCTATCGAGCGATTAAATGTGACACACGGAGAGAATTTTTTGATAAAAATTATCCTACCGTTCTGTAAAAGTGTATTATGAGTCATCGTTTCCTCATTTTTATCTCGAAATTTAGTAAAAATTAATATATGACGATGAAATTTTATTTTACGTTAGAGAAATTTTATCCTGATGAAAATAAAAATTACCGTGCCGCAGAGTAAAAATTACTGTACCGCTTTTCGTTGTTATCTACATAAAAATTATTGGACTGGAAGGGTAAAATTTATCATGCGTCAGGATAAAATTTCTTTAACGTTAAATAAAATTTGATCATTATATATTAATTTTTACTAAATTTCGGGATGGAAATGAGGAAACGATGAGTCATGATACATATTTATCGAACGGTAGGATAATTTTTATCAAAAATTTCTCTCTGCGTAGAATGGAACAAATCTATTGTTTCGAATCTCGAGAAAAAACACAGCCCGGGGGGAAGAGCAACGCCAGGGAAAAAAGCCCATTCATTCACGACCGCAAGGTCACGTAATTTATTTTTTTTTCTTTTGAAGGATCGCAAGTTTCATGTGTTTGAACATATGTGATTTTGGTGCGTGGGCTTTTTTCCAGCTACTCAATTTTTCACGACCTGCTGACTGTTGGATCATCGGGATGATTGATGATGTCAGGGCGGAAATATTGGAGGATATACAGTGTTAGAAAAAAAAATGAAATTTCATGGGCAGTTGACTACTAATTTTCAGGACAATAACACTGAATGCAATTTAGGGGAAAAAAAATTATGAAATTTTAGGTTTCACTGGAGATTATGTAAAATTCCAGAAATAAACAGCATAAAGACGAGAATTCCTCAATTGATTTGAATTCTCAATTTGAAATTCTGGAAGTGAAACGTGAAATTTCATGATTTTTTTAGCTCTAAATCGCATTCAAGAATGTATTTACCAAAATTTTCTTGTTTTCTATTCATTTTCAGAGAAAAATGGAACTGGAATTTACAGTTCTCTCTGCTTTTTCCACGAAATTTTGAATTTTTAACGATTAAATTCCAGGAGTAATTAAATTCGATATAAATTTCCGAAAAGTACACCGGAAGTTTTAGACGTCGTTGTTGATAGCAGAGTAATTATTTATCTTTGAGACTTTCAAATTCAAACTAAATAATAATTTTTTTTGTAATTTTTAACTCACGATTTTGTTGGCCGAAACAACATTTGTTTGAGAACTTGTTCGTTTTTCTCTCAGTGTACAACCGTAATTTTACGTGAGCCATTATTTCTTTAAAAACTTCGTAAAACTTCTTTCTCACGAAAGAAGACGTTTCACGAGTTCTTCAAACTATCCCAAAGATTCACAGGGAGGATTTTCGGAATGCTGTAATGGCAACAGTTTAATAGTTTACGAAATGTTCAAAGAGCATCGCATAAAGATTTTATTGTTGATTGAATTTCTCGGATTCTTCTTCTTATTGTTGTTCTTATTTTTTTAATTCAACTTTAAAAAAAACCAAAAAGTTTTCCATGACGGAAGTTCACAAAACGCGTCGCGTCATATCTGAATGGCCCCTCATTCATTTAATTATTTCCTCGGAAAAGCGAGATTAATATCTAAAGTGAGATCGCAGCATTATGAATCCATCTGATGAAAGCAGTAATTTTTTCATCGTAAAGAATGAATGTAAAAAATAGAGGGAAAAATAGTCTCGTGTTCAGAGGTATTATTAAAATCTCTTCCATCCATTGTTTACATGCTCTGTTCCTATTTTCCTCTCGTTATTTCTCCACTGCCCACAGCACTATTCTCTGTACGGTTCGACTGAAATGAATGCACATTATCCGTAGCACTGACAAATGAGGTCAAAAATGTACGCACAATGTGACGAATTGATTGGCGCCGCAGAATTGATTTTGTTTAATATACAAGGAGATTAATGAAATTGTGTGCAGGAATATGCCAAATTCAGTCGTACGTTGAGAGAAAACATTAGTTCTACCGAAAAATCATATGTTCCCCTGACGAAATCTATTGTCGCGTTGAATCAATTTACTTGAGGACAAAAAAGAAAGTTTCCACGAAAACATAATTTTCGTAGTAGTAATTGTTCTCGTGACACATTTATATGTCTTTCGGGTAAATACATTCGTTCTACAGGGAATTATATGAGGCTCCGGTTTTATAAAGTCAATGTTATCGAGTAGTGTATATCTTTGTCCAATAAGCACTTATAATTTCCATGGAACAAATGATAATTTCAAGAGGAAACTACAATTTTCTTGCCGATAACTGTTATTGGCAAAACTAAATAATTTCGAGGGGACAATTTGTTTTTGGGAAAAAAATATTCTGTTCTCGTCAATGTATTCTTTCTATGGTATAAATCTATGGAGTTCTCTCAGATCAAATGATTGTCGTACATTAGATTATATTTTTTCCTGCCAACAGTTGGAATTCTTCTAGGAATCTTTCTGATGATCACGACAAAAATTTAATTTTTGTGGAAGATATTAAATTTACTTCAATCAAGTTGGTTAAGTTCCCTCAAGTAAACCAACTCCTCATGGGGAACATATAGTACTTCGGCAGAGTTAATTTTTCCTCTCAGTGTATACTGTACATGCACCTACTCGAGTCTGAGAATTAACGAGGAGTCGTTACAGAAAATAGCCAACAAGTAGTTGAACGAATGAGTTTGATGTTATCGGTGTTAATTTTATCGTGTTTTTTGCCATTCTGGAAGTATTTGTTTTCAGTTAATGTTCCAGTTAATGCCACCAGTAGTTTTACGCGTAAATTTTACATTTTACCCATTAAAAAATCACTGAGGGTGGCTGAAACCGCGCAGCGGCAGTTACTGGGACACTGACGGTACAGAAAGTAATTCTCTTATAGTTTACTTACGGTTTAGGCGGCTCCACTGGTGTTATTTCCTCTTTTGGCACTATGTCCTCGACGGGTGTGATTTTCGTTGGTTTTGCAACTGTAATTAACGAACAGCAAAACATTAATTGAGATTTAACGGATGGAAAACTGTCTGGTTCATTCAATTGATCAATTACTGAGGTGATATATAATTTTTTAATATGTTCCGCGTTTCACATATGATTTAAATCACAATCCTGATATTCTGGGGGAATACTAGACGTGTTGAGTGCCTACGACGATGAAGAAAGAATTCGATTAAAAGATCTCAGTGGGAGGGGGAATATATCTTGCAGGGGCCGGATCTAATTAAACTTTTTGAAAAATTGTGAAAACTCCTTCTGTCACGGCTGTCTCACTTTCATTATTTCCGAGGTCAAATGTCTTGGGGAGTTTCGTCTTTGTCTCGCGAGGAGTGGAAGAGTGGCGGGATGATGAGAGAGACGAAGAATTTTTAACGATTTTAGGATGTTCTAGTGAATAGACGAATAGTAAATTTTTTCCGTTGGACCGGGAAAATTTAATGAACGCGAGGGTAATTTGTGCCGAATCTGTCAAATTTACCCTGCATTCCATCAAAAATTGTCCCAGCGAACGTGAATGATTGCTCAATATTGCGTATAATTGTTGTGTAATGGAGAACGAATCGTAAAATATCCTCCACAAACAGATATTTTGTCATTGAATTACTTAAATTATTTGCTCGACTCAAATTTTCCAAGTTCTTTTCGTTCTACTTTTCTTTTCTTCTCATCAAGAAAATCAAACGAAATAAATTAGAAAATTTGAGCCGAGGAAATTCTATAGAAAATATCTCAATAGAATAAGTTATACAGAAAAATTGAATTCTATTCACTTTTTCTACTGAATATTTTTTATTGAACATTGCAATAGAATCGACCAAAAACTAATGAAACCGTTCAATAGAAATTCGATAGAATTTTCTAACGAATTCGATTGGTTTTTCTACTAAATTTTTTCGTCCGTGTAAAACAGAATTTCTCAAAATTTAAATTCTTTTTATTTGTCGAATTAATTTGTAGTGAGAATGTCTGATCGCTTTCTCACGTAAAATTACACTGTCTCCACAACGTCTTTGGTTTACCCAGATGCAATGCACACTCCACGGCAGTGATTGTATGAAAAATACAAGTCACGCCTCGGAGGCATATATCTCAGTGGGCTCTCGCTATTTCCCAGTTCGCCCCTTTATAACACCTGCCTACCCTCTTCAAGCCCCAGCGTGGAGTATCAAACGAGGCCTCCAAGTGCCCTTTGTCTCTCCTTACCATCGAGACATATCGATTTATTTCACTTTTTTTTCGGAATGCTTCTGAATTCGCGTGGAAGAAGCAGAGACTATGGAAAAATCTCTGATGTAATGCTTTTTATTCCTCTTCGGAGGATTTTCACTCCTTAACAGCTTAAGGAGTGGAAATTCTCTCATTTCTATTTTTCTTTTTTTTTCAAGATCTCGGCTTCAAGAAAAAAAACATCAAAATTTCATTTTTTTTCACATAAAAAAATTAAATGAAAAAAAAATTAATGTTTTCAAAATTATTTGAGTGTAATTTTTCTCTAAAAAATTAAATTTCGTGAACAGTTGACGACTAATTTTCAAGACAGTGATACTGAGTGCGATTTAAGAGAAAAAAATCATAAAATTTCAGATTTCACTGAAAATTCAGTAAAATTTCAGAATTTTAAGCAGCATAAAGACAAGAATTACTTAATTTATTTGAATTTCCAAACTAATATGAATATTTAGTGCCAAATTACATTGAATTTTCAGTGAAATCTGAAATTTCCTATTTTTTGCCCTCTAAATCGCATTCAAGAATATATTTACCAGAATTTTCTGGTTTTCTATTCATTTTCAGAGAAAAATGGAACTGAAATTGACAGTTCTCTTTGATTTTTCCACGAAATTTTAAATTTTAATGACGAAATTCCTTGAAATCTCAGAGGTAATTAAATTCCATAACAATGTTCGAAAATTTCAGACAAAAATTTTTAAAAAGGCTCGAGAACAACGAGACTCCCCTTAAGTTTCACCTCCCGGAGAAGCACAGACTAAACCCCTTAAATAAATACCCAAACAAATCTCTCGAAACATGATTCGTCAAGATTATATTTTTCACTGAATATACATAAACCTCTAAATGTTATTTATGATTCATTAAATATTAAATTTTAATTCCAAGTTACAAATTGAATTTAAATTATTCAAGTTTGCGCAGGAATTTTCCCCTGTGCTCATTAGAATATTTTAATCATGTTCCGGATTTTTAATTAGAGACGAGACCAAATATTGGAATTACTCCCCACTCGGTTGTTGAGTCCCTTCCTCATTAAAATGTGACGTTAATTTCAATTTTTATCATCATTCCGAGGATTCAATGTCTGTCCCTCAAAGCAGATTCATTATCCCTTTGGAAACGACGAGATTGATTCTGCTGTTAGTACTTTAATTTACATTACAGTATTATCAATCACTCATTTGATTTTCAAATTTATGTAACGGGGAATTTCACCCGCGTGTATGAATACACGAGGCACATGGAGACATTTTATTTTGGATGGTAACGGAACAATTACCGGACCGACAATTGGTCAATTGTTGTAGCCCATCCAGCGACCATTTTCAATTGGATAAACGATTCCCCGGAAAATTTCACCTCTGAATTCCGGTGTCACGGGAAGTATAATGAGTGAGCCAGACCAGCGAGGCTTCGTGAATATTCATATAACGAGTCCCCTCACGCTGTTGAGATATGTGGAATATGGCTTGGGGGGGGGAGGGATTTGAGAATTAAGAGTCACGGAAAAACGGAGGAAGTGGAAAATCTGTTAGTCACAGGAACTAGAAGTGATCATTACTTTAGAGATATTTTCGCTGGAGAATTTTATTGATTTTTTGTTGAACCCCGTTCAATTTTTTTTTAATCTCGAAAATCGACATTTCACGAAAGGGTGGAGAGGAGACGCATGTATGCGGAGGCTTGAAATTTTTACTCAACAAGGGGAGAAGGTTGCAGAATCTATTCTAGCCACCCTTGTACCTCCACTTGCATGCGTTGTCTAAATAAAAAATGAAATTGTTAACAAATCTGACCCTTTGGTTCCGGGTGAAAAAAAAATTTTGCAGTTTTCACTTTTTCCACAGACTGTTGAGAGTTCTGAATAGCCAAGTTAGTTCATATCAAAGTTCAATAGAAATGTTATAAATTTTTCTAGCGAATTCGATGTTTTTTCTTTTTGGTAAAAATTTAATCATGACTTGATGATATTAGTTGAAATATGAATGATTCTTTCATGTTCGATTAATGTATTTGCCAAACTCCCATTGAACTTTACGATATTCATTACTCCATTAGCTATTTATAAACATTGAAATTTATCCCACAGCTCTAAATGACTATGACGCATTATTGAGAATATTTTATAAGATATTTGAAAATTTCCCGCACGTTCTGCCCGTGGAAATACTCCAAGGCGAGAGCGGCCCCCACGGGAATGCCTATGCCCGGACGATATCCAATAAGACCTGATATTTATCATTCCATCGTTTTCCTCGATTGCACTGCAATATATTCCAACCCCTTTCTCACTCTCTTCATCTTGCTCCACTGCCATTACCCACTTCTAGTTTCCACCCACCACCCGGATATGAGACTATCAAGAAAAAGTTTCCTTGAAATTATCTAGGAGACGGATAGCTCAGTTCGCAGAGCACCCGATGCCACGATACCCTGTTATGATCACTAAAATCATCTTCATGTAATTGAAAATTACATTCTTTACCACCTACACTCTGCATATACTAGAGTGCCATTTTTTTCAACAGATAAAACAACTCATTTCACCATTTTTTTGGCACAATAAATAGAAATAAACAATATAAAATTGTATGTGTAATATAGGGCAATTTAATATATTCTTCAAATATATATAAGATTTATATAAAATATAAATTTATATGTGTTGCATATATATTTTATATTTTTATTATTTATATATTATATATATATATATATATATATATATATATATATATTTGTAACATTATATTATTATTATTATAATTTATATTTATAAATAATATATAAATAATAATAATAAAAATATATAAAATATATAATTTTTAGAATATATATTATATTTTTCCGTATGGGTTAGTTTACATACAAAAATACATTATTTTTCATCATATTTTCCGTAATTTAAATATTAATTCTCCTCACTTTATGAAATTTTGGCGTAAAAAATTGTGACGTCACATGATCGTCACATGGCCGATATAAAAAAATGTCAGTAATATATTGCATCTCTAGTGGAAACTGACTGGGAGACACAAGAGCTCAATTTGAATTCGTTTAGGGTTAAGAGTCGCTTGAATATAAAGAGAATATGTTGTAGATATGGATACGGCGGTGTAAAGATAAAGGAGAAGGGCCACAGTACGACGATATTAGATCGCACTCGAGGGATTAAAGAGCCCCGGGGAGTTGGCTCACATCTCCCACCCTCTCCCCTCCCCCCGCGCGCGCTCCATTTAATGTTTCTTTTTTCTCTCAAGCTACGTTTTACACTCTCCCTGGAACATACAGTCCAACAAAACACGGTTGTAGGTATATTATCCACAAGCTGGTGAGCAAGTCGAGGGGGCAGACTGCTAATTGAACTACGGGTTGTACACCTTGAGACCCAAATGACCTTGTCTACGCAGACGTCACGCGGTGATTACCCATTTACCCATTTTTAACGTCACGTATACGACTCCACTTTCTCCATAAAGGGGTATATTGAGGTTTTTAAAGTGAAAAAGAAATTTATAGGTGCGAGGGTGTGACGCTATGGAGACGTACTGGATGGCGGCATTGGTTGCAGAGTCGACATTAAAAGTTTATGGTGAAAATTTTAGAAGGTTCCCGAGTGCAGAGGTGAAAGGTTACAAATTACAGTAAATTGTTCAATTCGTGGGAGGAATGCAATTTGCACGATGGACTCGCTGCGGGTTTGCGAGGGGAGGAGTCTCCATAATCTCCAATGGTAATGACAGAATTATCAAAATTTGGAGCACGTAAATTCAGAAAAGATGAATACAATATATTTTAACGCATTGCGAGGTTTTATAATACATTGTTGGAAAAAAAATGATATTTCGTGGACAGTTGACTAGTAATTTTCAGGACAGTGACATTGAATGCAATTTGGGGGACAAAATCATGACATTTTAGGTTTCACTGAAAATTCAGCGAAATTCCAGAATTTTAAGCACCGTAAAGACAAGAATTCCTTAATTTATTTGAGTCGTAAATCTAATATGAATATTCAGTGCCAAATTACGTTGAATTTTCAGTGGAATCTAAAATTTCATGATTTTGTTCCCCCTAAATCTCATTTAGTGTCACTGTCTTGAAAAGTCAAGAATATATTTCCGAAATTTTCTGTTTTTTTAAATCATTTTCAGGGAAAAATGGAAGTGAATTTTACAGTTCTCTCTGATTTTTCCAAGAAATTCTGAATTTTTAATGGCGAAATTTCTTGAAATTTCAGTGGTAATTATATCCGATAAAAATTTCCAAAAAGTGTACCGGAAATTTCAGACAAAAATTTTTTAATTAAATTTTTCTTTAAATGTTCTTTGCCACTCAATGAGAATGTCTGGAGTAAAATTAGGTAATCCAAAACTCAATATCAGTTTTCATATTCTGGAAATTTTCTCCTCCATTTTATTCATAATTCTATACTTTTTCTCTCATCTTCAAGAAAATTGGGTTTTTCATGTTAAACAAACATTAATTTTTCAATGAAAGCATGAATTTCCAACCTCATCCTAAAAATTGAACATCACATATAATTCAATTTTCACTTAATTGAGAATTCAGAGAAATTGTTCCCTGAAGTTTCAAAAATTTCAAGGTTTTTCTTGAAGAATTACTTGAATATTTAAAAAATTAACTGACTCATTAATGAAAGAATATGCAGAAATTTCAAGTAACTGTCGTTGTTAAAAACTTTAAGCTGTTCTACTTGCAATTTCAATAGTAATTTTCTATCAGTGTGTAAAACCTATTACAAAACTTGATTCTCCATTCCCATTTCTACTAGGCACGCATGAAGAACAAAAGGACGTGTAATAATAATACTCGGCGACTTTGATTACTCCCTCTGTCAACATGACTCATGACCAAGTTAATTTAGCAATTAACAAAATGAGTTTACGTCGAGTTGAATCGCGCACTTTGCCGAGAGAGCATTACACTCATTCCTTAAACTTTGATATTACATGACTCGAACTGCCGTGCAACTGTCCAATGTTGCCTGCCGCCACCATAAATAACCCAGATCCCTCCCGAAAAAAAAGGGGGACATTGATTTGGATATACTTCTAGTGGTCGCAAACTGCCACTCGGTCACATGATCTCGTGCGTAATATGCCAGGTGAATAACGGTTATTGCGTTAACCACCCCTCAGCCAACGAGCAGTTGGCCATTTAGATATCCCTCCCCCTTCGTTTGAGTGGCAAAACCGTACTGAAATCATGCCCAAAGGCCAAATCCCAGAGGTATACTTGTTGAGGATGACTTATTGTGGTGTAGTTTATCCTTAGAATATACTAATCAGGACGACGATCGTTGTGGAGGTTGCGCCATTACAACTTCATAAAATACATTGAGTTCTTTATGCTTAAAAAAAAATGTGCGGGTGGCTGGATTTTTGATAGACCCAAAAAATAATATTTTCCAAGGTCTTAACTTATCATTATTATTCTCATTATTTATTGCTTATTATGAAAAAACGGCATCAATTATTAGATTTTTAATATTGAGAGAAGTTACCCCTTACAACAATTATGGTTTAAAATAACAATAAAATAATTGATAATCTAAATTTTCAAGTGACTATGAATTAAATAATTGACAAGATAGAATGTCAGTTAATTATTCAGCAAATAATTCGCAATTCGAATATTTCATTGACGATTAATTTAATAATTAAAAAATTGTTAATTTTAACCAATTGACATTTAAATTTATTCAAAATTTATGAGTATGCCGATATCTGATTTCTAGATTCTGAAAAATGCCAGACGAATAGTGAATTTTTCTCCCCCGCCTCGGGAAAATTTACTAAACCTAACAGTAATTTCTGCCGAACCCCACTATCTTCCCTTTTATAACTCATTTATAAGCCTTATCAAATTCAATACATTGAAAATTAAAGAAGTACTGAAAATTTCTCACAATATAAGTTCTCATAATATAATAATATAGTCTTTACAATCACTAGTCACCAAAACAATCCAGTTGAGCTGGCGCAGTAAGTTCGTGAGCTCACATGCTCGAGGTCCCGGGTTCAAAACTCGAGCGGTGAAAAGAATGGAATGCGCTCCAACCACTCAAAGTCTTGATCAGCTTCCGCAGTAGATTCCAAATCGCCTCAGATCGGCGTAAAATAATAATTAAAAGAAAAATCCATAATAATAACCCGCAAAACCTTGAGAACAATGCCAATCGGGTTTTAATATCTTTTTCTTTCACGAGATCTCGATAATGCGCATTAGCTACTTCCGGACCTAACAGATCTAAACTTTCAAGCAACACACATATGGGTATAAGCCAGGTGATCCCTCGTTTTCTCCTTCCAAAAAGCGGAAAAGGAATCTGCCAAATCGAGCGATTCTTCCGGGTTCGATTCCCCTGAGTGGAGAGTGATGGAGAAAAAAAGAAGGGGATGAACTGTGTGTCTGTGAACTTTCGTCTGTGTGTGTGTGTGTGAATCGAGCGTTCTCCAACAGATCTCCCAATTTAGATTTCTATATCTCGGTGTATAAGTACCACGAGGGAGACGGCAGCTTCGGCTTCCTCTCTTGAACCTCGGTATTCTGGGCTAGTGCACATACACTTCGAGAATAGGGGCCAATTATATTCAGGATCGTGTCTCGATTCAGGTGGTAATCGAGCCATTGTATTTTACCCTTGGAATAACGATTTTCGTGACGATAGAAAGGGTTCATTGCGAGTGGCTTGAGTCATGGATTTTTTTTCGTCGTTAAGGAGAAATCGTCAGGGGTTATTGAGGCATTGATGATTCAGGGAAATAATGTAACATTCAAAGTCCACTTTTCCTCCTTTATTTTGAATAGTCGTTGACTTTAATTTTTGAAAATGGGAAATTGGGATTTTTATTCTCATGATGTGTGACTAGCTACGGAACCCAAATTTCCTCAGGAATCGAATGCAATAGGTTTTAAGGC
>NW_021680678.1:275107-294645 GCF_001412515.2 Diachasma alloeum | reverse complement strand
ATATCCACTAACCCGGCAACTGCCGTGTCTTTATTCTGAAACACATACTGGCGCTTCCCGCAGCCACGGCAATTTTTATCTAAGTTATTGTCGTGACAACACTGTGTACATACTTTTTGTACTACGGCAAAACTAGGGATGTGCAATTTTGTATCAGCATCACCACGGACAGTGACATTCTGTTGTGTCTCAAAATCGTAAAATATGAAAATCGTTCGTTGCTGCTTATGCGTCTTCAGTGGTGGCATATAGCAATGGTGATTTATTTCACGGTTACACCCGCACGCTCGACAGAATACTATACCGCACTCATGTTTTTTGTTTTGTTTCCCTAGTCGAATCACTCTGAAACATAGTTGACATACTTTAAGGGAATCACAGACACTCATGTCTGAATTTTTACCTTTTAATTTTCCCGATCCCTTCTCCAAATGTCTTTCAAGACATTGCTGATTAAAAAACCATCGGTTACAGACATTGCAAACTATACGCTGCAGGCTTTGACAGATCGTCTCACCCTTGCACCTAGGACATTTCCCAGGGCATCGGTGCTCAATGTTATCTGTGAATGTTCTGTTACACACCTCACAGAAACCGCGGCCTGCAATAGCTCCTTGTAAGTTGAGAATCGGTTGGAAATGGTTTGTGCGTTCGTAATATAAAATGAATAAAGTATGTTTAACCTCCCCATATCTTTCTTTAACCCTCTGACGACCATCAAAGACAGGCAAACCGCCTTTGCCAAAAGTTAAAAATTCATAGACTACGATGGCTGTCTTTCGTTGAAGATAGTAATTTTGAAATGCATGGAGTTCTGTGATTCCACTACCGTTTTGGGGGGTCGTGGCACCGCTAAGTTGCATTAATTTCACTGCCTCTTTCCGCTGAGTATCACGAGTCTTATTAATGATTGCTTTCCATCGCCTCTGTACATCACCCGTTCGAATTTCTCCACGTTCAGCATGGAGCTGAGCAACAACTAGAGAACGCGGTAAGCAAAGATTATCAATGTTCGAAATAGTTAGGATAGATCGTTTGAAAATGTCTTCGTGCGTGAGTTTTTTTTGCCCTGAACCTTCAACACCACTGACTATTGCCGCTGTAACCACAATATTATCTGACGTGGTTAGTCCGCCTGTACTCTGTGAAATACCTTTGACGATGGTCCACAAATCATTAGCACTACAATTACGTGCATCGCGAAAACGTGACCAGACAGGACCGTGATTTAATCTATCGAAATTGATTGAAAACCCGACGTGATCGTGAGGTTGACATGTCGCAGTTACATGAGTTGTTATATCACGAAAGGCCCCTTCTACCCACTCTATCATGTTTGTGTTAGCAGGAGGGTCCAATATCTTAATAACACATTCCTTACCTTTCATCTTAAAATTATGGTATTTTTTACATGACTCAGCGATTATTTCGAAACGGCGTCCTGGGGGATGGATATCCTCGTGAGGGTCTGATTCCTCCTTGTTTTCTCCATTTTGACGTTGGGTCACTGTCGCAGATCTCGTCATAGCTCCTCCTATTTGGCACCCTACAAGAACCACAAGTAGTAAAGTTAATTCGAATAATTGGAATGTATAATATCTCACCTTTGATTAATTTAATGTATTCATTCTTCCTCTTTCTCATAAGTATAGTAATGATATCCAGAAATGTCTAGAAATAATATCCAAACAATTGTGCGCGTGAGTAAATGGAAACTACACGATTGGCAATAATCTATGAAACGAAAATTCATCATCATACCACTAATGTTTTGTTCTTCTTCATTATTATCCTCTCGCAGCCCACGGATAGCTGAAAAGTTCTCCAAGTTGACTTGACAGCGACGTAGCATCCTTGCCTCTTCCTCCTCAATACCGTCGATGCATAAGTCCTCATCGCTATCTGAAGAGTAACATGAAGCGCATTCATACACTTCTGTAGGGTCTGTCTCCGGTATTCGTGCTCGTCTGATCATGTCGTACCGTGCTTCTCTTCTTCTTCTCAATTCCAATCTTCTTTCTAGTGCAACTCTGTGAGATATCCATGAATCATCTTCACTATCCGTGTCACAACATTGTTGCATGCCAGAAGGCCCTGGCTGTGGTGAGTGTGAGCGAGAATTAACAAGAGGTGTCGCGTACCTTTTCCGTTTTATTGGACCTGCGAACAGTGTATGCTCAGCAAGGCGTTTTTGGTGTTGACCGATGACCTGATCATCTTCGTTATCATCTGAAGATGACGAGTCTTCGAGACCGTGTTGTTCCTTGATTCCTAAGTAGAGAGCATGTAAGGATTGTATGGTATCCGTCAGGAGATGGAGAAATAAACAAAACACAATACTTACGTTTGGAATGCTCAAAAAATAATGATAAACACTGGGCATCTCGTTTGTGGGAAAACTGAAGAGCACACGTGACCACCCGCAAAATTGTTCTATCTGCTGTCAAAAGACCCTGGTGATAAGCTTGAGATAGCACGCGACATGGTGTATGACAAACTATCCGCTGTAATATCCTGTTCAATGTTGCACGAGATAAACTATCCCAAAATTTCGTTCGTTGATCAAAAAAGAATTCCTGATATGGCGGTACTCTGTCGCAAATGAACTCAATCAACTCTGTTAAGAAATACAGATATCGCCTATTTTTTCGATAATCTTCGCGCTCCATTGTGTCCGTTTCGTATGATGCTCTCTTTCAGACGTAAAGACTACGAGTGACGAATTCAAACGGGTATCCGCAGAAATATAAGGCTTCGAAAGAGTTGCAATAGCATATCAGTTTTCTAAATATGTCCTTCGGATCAAACATAAAACTGCAACTTTTAGAACACGTGATGCATGGATCAGCAATTGAAAACCGTCAAAAATCACAACCGGTGATTCACGGATAGAGTTACACGCTTGTGCCTTCTTATGATTCATCAGCTGTCAGTTTTGTAAATTTCTCTTAGGACAAAGACAAACCATCAAAACTGCAAATTTTATAACACGTGATGCATCGATCAGCAACTCGGAGACACTAAGTTTTGTAAATTTCTCTTAGGACAAAGACAAACCATCAAAACTGCAAATTTTATAACACGTGATGCATCGATCAGCAACTCGGAGAGGACAAAAAAAAAAGTCATGATAGAGTTACACTCACGTGTCTTTTGTGATGACTCAACGCCAACACCCGTAAAATTTTAAGGAATCAATCTGAGTGAAGCACCCACTACTATTGGCTGATCTCCTAATTACAACTACATGATTGGTAGAACTGTGGGGAGGGGGTAATAAGTGTGAATAGTATATATTTGAGGAATTCCCAAGAATTATCAGTACCCCGCCAACAGTTGTTGTGTATCCGTGGCTAAGTTTCCTGCGAGATTTGGAGAAATAGAGGTATGTAATTAATTTGCAAGTTTCGTTCATAAGATTGGTTCCATTTTATGATATCAATTTGTGTTCATTTTTCATTACAAAAGATCTTTTTGAAAAAATGGCTGAGAGAAGTATCAACAAAATTGCCCGATGCGAGACTCTCCCCGTTAAAAGGATTGATGATCTAACTCTGGGTGTGGATTATCAGATTACTGCATTCAAAAGTGTCAACACCAAATATGGTAGAAGAATCGTAGCTACTCTGGGTGCTGAGCATGATGTTTTCCTCCCCGCACGTGTGTCTGCAGCACTTTTGGACGATCACGCAGAATACATCTATCATAAGACATTGCTTGTAGAAGGTCGTTTATCTATACGTTTTCTGGAGGGTCCGTATCACCCATGCGAATTCATATATAAAGAAATGTAATTATATATACTTCATCCATAAAAACTGATTCTGTAATAAATGGGTATATACATATACATATATATATATATATATAGAAAAATGTTTTTGCCTGTAGTATATTCACTATCCAAACCTCCCATGCGTTCTCTCAACGTCTTCATTACATTTGTCGTGGGTGATGATGCATAGGTATATCACTTTTTCTGTTTACGTGGATTGAAAGATAGAGAAAAAGAATTGACACGTTTTTTGCTGACACCTCAAATTTGAGGAACTCGTGGTACTAAGAGACGTCTTCGCGTAGGTCGGCCATTTAGACGTTCATCAGATTCGGTGGTATACTGTTCTCTGCCTGTCACATTTTTTTTGATGGATTTGGGGACAACACGGAGATCTTTGAGGCTACGAAGAAGAGGAAGGTGTGTGGTTGAACAATGTGAGGCTGACTCAACGACAAAAAAGTGGAATTTTCGGTTTAATAACGAGGAGGTACCTATTGAAGCGGTAGTGGAGCAGTTTGAAAGAGCCCTTAACAGCGGTCGTGAACACATATTACGTGCGACGGAACACTATTCGATACGAAAGGCAAGTTTAAAGGCTTTGATTCGAGAGTTAAGACGTGATATAACAGACAATATAGAGTAATTGTTCCCATACTACCCTTGAAAAATGCGTGTGATTGGTAAAAATTTCCAATACCCACGTGGCTGTGCGTTCATGCTCCATAGCTACAGTGAAATTGGACAAAGAAGGCTGAATACCGTCGCGCATGATAACGGGCCGTGCGGTAATACCGGAGAAGCGTATGAAATCGAGTATTATGACGGTGACGTCATACGTGAAGGGGTAGATGAGATCGAGGATCATCGATTAGTGATTGGGAATGGTAAGGTTCAAAAGTTTGGAGAGAAATCCGTTAAAGTGATTCATGATTGTACGTTTATTTTGCAGATGAATGTCCTAATGATTTGCCCTGTGTGAAACCGTGCTGGGTTTCTTTACCTCGCCTAACAAAGCAACAGATTCTTGACTCCAAACTACCAAAATTGAGGCGGTGTGCACCAAGGGAAAGGTGTGCATCATGCGTCAGGGGTCTGGAAGAGGAGCTAGAGAGGGAGCGTACATTATCACCACCGCCTTTGAAGAGGGTGTGGCCGGTGACGCCTGAGGTTGCAGCGAAGAGGAGGCGCGGCAGGTCTCGAAAAATGCCCAAGCTCTCTCGGTGTGACAATAATTATCAATTATAATGTATATGATTTTATTTTTAGACTGTAATAATTTGTTCTGTGTATTTAGATATATCAACCATGGGAAATAACTATTTACATTTTTTACGCGATTGTTAATCATCGACTTGATGAGAAATAAAGTTGTTAAAATTAAATGACGAGAATATTCTTATAAGAAAGAGAATGGTATCAACTCGTCTCTGCAGATGTCAGATTTGCAAGGTAAGCACATGTGGAGACGGCTAGTCTGACCTTCAAGAGCTAGTGTGTGTTACGGTGGAGAAGATGTCACAGAGTGCACGTGCAAAACTGCATGGTCAGCACATTGTTCCAGGGTGAGTAACCAACTCAACGGCTGTCTCTCCAAACCATATAATCATTTTTTTCAGTCCTCAGTGAAGTGCGGCCGTGACAAGATCTCAACTATCGTCCAACATTTGGATTATTGTGTGTGTGTGTGTGTGTGTGAGAGAGTGGCTATTTTTTGTACCGTGTGTGTAATCATGCGTGTGACGGGGAAAAACTTTGTACCCCCCACTACCACCGTCACCCCCCAGGACGAGCCGACACCATCCACCAGCGGGTATATCGCAAAATCATCGCGTCCCGCCACACCCTCCTCGGACACGTCGTCATCGTGTTCCGTCACTGATGACCATGATTGGTCCACCCTGATCAGGGGATTCAACAGGGACCCCATCGCCATCGAGGCAGACCCGGACCCGTACGAGTTTCGGGACGGATATGACGGACTGGACCCCCGATTCCCGGACCGCCGGTGGACTCTCAGGGTAGAACAACCTCTCATTCTCTCAGCTGAGCATCTGGAGAACGATACTCGGCACCGGGGTCCCAGTGGATCACCCCAGCTTGGATGGTGGCAGAGGGATGGACCATTCCCGATGCTTGTTCAACCAGCCGATTACACCCAGGATCGCCTGGTTAGCTGGTTGGAAGAGGAGCGTCGCGAGCGCGACGATTGGGACGCCGAGGACGAGGAGTTGGCCCAGGTGTCGCTGTTCGGGGAGTCCGATGAGGACAGGGAGTGGTAGTGTTTCTCTTCAGTCCCTATAGACCCACAGACTAGTGGTTTAGTGACAGTTATATTTAATGCATAAGGTGAACAATGACGATTTTTGGATTTTTCGGAGCCCTGTGAGGAGAGTGCAGTGACAGGTAAAGTATTCTTTTAATATGTTTACGGTTTTCGCGGATTTTATCGGAGCACCGGTATGCTCTTTCAGTTCGAAAAATTTTGTCCCCCGAATTTTTGCTATATATTGTGGCCTGAGGGTCAACGGCCCCCCAAAACCACTCGAGATTGAGATACGCGTCCGCAGTACACGTTTTACCCCCTCCGCTCACACACGTCAGAGCCGCGTTATTCCGATCGGTGCGATGGTGGGTCCCTAAATATATTAGTGATGGAGGGGGCCAATATTTTTGACCCCCAAATTTTAGTATCGCGGCCGAGGGACCAGTGGTTCCTTCAAAACCGCTCGGGGTTGGGGTACTCGTTCAGTATACGCTGTACCCTCACCGCGCACACACGTCGGAGCCGCGCTATTCCGATCAGTGTGGCGGTGGGTCCTTTACTCACAAGCGGTGGTGGGGGGTAAAATTTTTGACCCCCAAATTTCAATTTCGTGGCCGAGGGACCAGCGGTTCTCCCGAAACCGCTCGGGGTTGGGATACGCGCCCGGGTGACGCACCCGCAGCCACGCTGTACCCCACCGCTCACACACGTCGGAACCGTGCTACTCTGATAGGTGTGGTGGTGGGGCCATATCGACTTTAGGTGGGGGGCGCCAAAGTAGTTCCCATACTACTAGCGTCTCAGTTGAGCTATCCAGGAGTTTGTCCTCGTCAGTTAGGTCCACTTGCAGGAAATCACCGTCAGACGCACTAATGATGCGATCTCCTATGGTGAGTCCTTGGAGCTTTTCCAGCGGAATGGAGACTGGGATAGATAGCCTTCTCGGAAAGGTAATATTGCAGGTTTCTACGGAGATGACCTTGGGCAGTTGAGCCTTCGGTTCTGGAGTGACCTCCGTAGTTGAGAGTTTCGTTCCCGGTGTGCTATCCCTCGAATTGTCAGATCCAGCTAAGCTGGCATAATCCGACTCCCCGCTGAGGCTCGAGTTTCCAGACTCAAGGACGGGGGTGTCTTGCTCTATCGGCTGATGGTCTGGAGGTGGAGGTGGAGTAGGGTTGTTCCCGAGAGCCTGCCTTAGGAGGGACATCAGTCCCGGTCTCTCAGACTCTACTTTTTCCAGGTGAGCTAGGTAGGGTGCGAGTACATCCCAAGAAGGTGAGCTCACCGTGGGGGGGTGGGGGTACCGAGTGGGGGGCTGGGTTCCCTTGGCTGGCGGGAGCTTGATTCGACCCGGGTGTAGATTCGTCGTAGGCCTTCCTGGTGGTCATCGTCTTCGACGGAGTCTTAGCTGGCGGTGTCTCGGAGATTCGAGCTGTCCTGAGGAGTCCTGCCAGTATCGGTGATTCGTTTTGGAGAGTTGAACTCGATTCGTTGGAATCTTCCTCCATCAGCTGGGCTGGAGGATTCTCTGGAATGATCCTGGGGTTGTCGATTCTTTCCATTCTAACGACCGCTCCTTTGAGCGGTGCTTCCGCCTTATCCTTACTCTGAAAAGGGTGCCAGAGCATTAGAGTGAGTACGGTGGCTGTCGTCAGGGCAAACGTAACGTGGGGGAACGCACACATAGCTCAGGTTTTTTTTTTTTTGGTTCACATAGCTCGGGATTCTGTTGGACTTACGGATTGACTGCTCATAACTCCCTGCCAAAGTTTCAGTTTACATAGTGGTTGATTTGTCTGGTCTTATGGATGGGTATTGTGCGACGTCTTGCCAAGGGGGGTTCACGTAACTTTGGAATTTTCACTGGACTTACGGAGTTGCTTGACGTAGCGTCCTGCCAAAGGTAGGTTAAACTTGAGGGGAGATAACGTAACTTGGGTTTATTCTTCTTCCAAGGGGGATAGGTAGCGTTTGAGGTCTTGAATGGAAGTTTCGCCTTTTGACCTCCCGGTAAGGTCAGAGATTTCATATCGAGTCCGGGAAAGTTTGCGAGTAACTACGAATGGTCCTTCGAATGGTTTGGCAAGGGCAGCGGAGAATCGTTTACTGGCGTTTAACAAGGAATGTGATTTACGTAGCACTAGGCCTCCGACCTCGAATTCGGGGCCACGATGACGTAGATTGTAGTAATGGGCTTGACGAAGTTGCGCCTTCTTCAGCGACTGCGAGAAAACTTGACGTAACGTTTCTAACCCCTTTATCCGATCGATCCATTCTTCGCGTGGTCGCGGGGTCACTTCGACTTCGCCTTCGAGTTGCCGCCTAAGAGAGATAGCTAATTGAGGTTCGCGACCGAAATTTGCGAAGGCCAGGGTACTTTGGAGAGAGCTGTGAAGAGCGGTATTATACGCGTAATGGAAGTCGTGCAGGTGTTTGTCCCATTCCCGTTGGTCATCGTCAGTGAAAGCGCGTAACATCATTTTAAGTACTCGATTTACTCTCTCCACGGGATTTGCTTGCGGGTGGTACGCGGGGGTTCTTTTGAGTTGCATACCAGTCTTCTCGACCAACGCACGTATCTCCTTGTTAACAAATTCGGTTCCATTGTCTGTCAACAATACGCGAGGTGTTCCCCATCGGGATATAATCTCGTGTTCGATAACTTCACGAATTTTCTTTCCTGTGGCGCTGCGTAAGGGCACGACCTCGATCCATTTGGTAAATAAGTCCTGCAGGACAAGTACGTAGCGGTGACCGGATTTACTTGGGGTGATTGAGCCCATAATGTCTGCAGCAACCGTTGTCCACGGTTCTTCAATGACTCTATGACCCATTAAACCGGCTGGGGGGGTCTGCTCTACCTTGCATTTCTGACAAACTTGACAATGACTGACGTACATAGCAATCGTCTTCTCCATACTTGGCCAATAGTATTGGAGAGCAACTCTCTGATAGGTTTTCTTGGCACCTAAATGGCCTGATTGGGGTAGCTGGTGGGCTTCCGCGATGGCCTATCGACGTAACTCTCTCGGGAGGACGATCTTCCACGCGTCCAAATCTTCCACTTCGAGTGAAATAAAGGGGTTTGGACGGCGGATGTATAGGGAGTTGTCAATAATTTGGTACTCGGGGAATCGATCGGGAGCTCGTACCACGTCTCGGTATCTCCCGATATACCACTTGTCGGTAATTTCCTTTAACATAGCGAGGACTTCCCCTTCAGGGACGAGAGCTTCAGGGGTACGGGACAGAGCATCAGGGACATGGTGGAGTGCGCTTTTTCGGTGGATGATGGTGTAATCATATTCCATCAGGCTCAAGGCCCATCTCACGAGTCGGCCCGTGGGGTTCTTCAGATTGTTTAACCATCGCAAACTACTGTGGTCTGTGATCACCGTAAACGCATAGCGTTCTAGATAACACCGGAACTTTTTTGTAGACCAAATAACCGCCAAACATTCTTGTTCTGTGACGGTATATCTCTTCTCGGCATCGGTGAGGGGACTTGCGTAGGCAATCACTCTCTCAACTCCATCAATCTCTTGAGTCAATACCGCTCCTAAGCCTACGCCGCTGGCATCTGTCTGAAGGACAAAGGGTTTGTCAAAATCGGGGTAAGCGAGGGTTGGTGCGGAGGTCAAGTGTGTCTTTAACGTAAGGAACGCGATCTCTTGGTCACTGTCCCATTCCCACGCCTGGTCCTTCCTCAGTAAGCTTGTCAGGGGTTGCGCCGCGGTCGCGAAATTGGGTATGAACCGTCTGTACCATAACGCCATTCCCAAGAATCTACGTAGCTGTTTTAGGTTTCGGGGTGCGGGGTAGTTGAGGACGGGGTCGACCTTTTCAGGGTCAATTTGTAAACCTTCGCTATTGACGAGAAAGCCCAAATAGCGTACTTGAGAAAAACAGAACTCACTCTTCTCATGGTTCACGTACAAGTTGGCCTCTTTGAGCTTGTCAAGGACTTTCTCTAACCAGAACATGTGCTCCTCGAAGGTGCGGGTGACGATGATGTTGTCATCCAAATATACGAATATATTTGGATATATCTGGATACCGATGATCCGATCAGTCAAACGTTGGAACATAGCTGGCGCGTTGGTAAGACTGAAGGGTATGCGTTTGAACTGTAGTAGTCCTCAGCCGGGTACAACGAACGCCGTAACTTCGCGAGATTCGGGGTCCAGGGGTATTTGGAAGTACGCTTGGGATAAATCGAGGGTCGTAATATAATGGGCTTGCCTTAGTTCATCAAGGATACCTGACATGTTCGGGATTGGGTAAGCGTCGCGTTTTGTCACCGCGTTTACCCTTCGGAAGTCTATGCAGAAGCAGTATTTTCCATTTGGCTTTTTGACCATAACGACAGGGGAGGTCCAATTACTAGTTGAATGTTCAACAATATCAGACTCGAGCATTGTATCCACTTCTTTCCACATAGCTTCTCGTATTTTTGGGGTTACGTGATAGGGTTTTTGGGCAATCGGAGTTTTTTCACCAACATCAATGTGGTGGGACGTGAGAGACGTAACAGGGAATGCACCGGACGGCGGTGGCGATAGCTTGGTGTCTAGGAAGTCGTATAGGCGTTCTGCCTCGGGATTCTCCAAGGTTCGTAGCCCGCAACACATGACGACTCGACAGGCACTGTCGACCGGTAAAAAAGGGAACTTTTTTTCCGGCTTGTCTCGATAACACCACGTTTGATCATAGAAATCGATCACCATTCGTGCTTCCAACAAGAAGTCCATACCCAAGATAAAATCTTCTGCTAGCTTGGGAAAAAGGTATGCGGACGCAGCGATCGTACGGCCACCCAACTTGCCTTCGAACTGGGTTAAAGAATCGACTCGTTCTACCTGTCCGGCGGCACAAATGATCCGTTTCGCGGGGCCTGGTAATGATGATAACTTTGCTCGATTGAATAATTTAATTCCGGCTGGTCCGGCGAACGTCCTGGAGGCTCCTGAGTCAATTAGGGCGCGAATGGTTTCACCACAGATCTCAATATCGATACGGAAGGACATCGGCTTGTTGTCGGAGGTAGCATTCACGAGGATACTCTCGGCGGGTAACTCTTCAGGGGCAACCAGATCTTTGGGGTTCGTCCCGGTCTGGGACAACTCTTCATGTAAGGGTAATCTCGGTAATGTACTCTCTAAGAAGCACTCGCTGGTGGGGTCTCAACTAGCCATGGCACACAAGCCACAGCAGAATGTAACTGGAAGACAAAACTTTTGGGAACGTAACTTCGGGGAATCTGACCTTGAGGGGCGTAACTTGGGGGTCACCGGGTTTTGATTTGGGGGAGACGTTTTTCCCGGTGATAAGCGCCTCACTGCTCGTTTCCCGTACGATTGGGTCGCCCGGAGGAGTCTGGGGCACAATGATCGCAGGTCTTAGAGGATACTCCTGATTTTCCACATTTGTACCGTACAGAAGTACCTGCGTTCCTCTGTGCAAGCTCGATGGCGATGGCCCACCTTCTTACAATTCCAACAGAACATTTCACCCATCTGAAGACCAGCCAGGGGGTCTTCTTCGTCGATCACATCCTCGTCTACCAATTCTGGTTCAGCCGCCTGATGCACTTGAACTTGAGGGACTTCGTGGGTCACTTCTAGTCGCGAGTCCTCCTGTCCTCTTGGGTTTCCAGACCTCGGGTTCCTGCAGCAAGGGTTAGCAGAGTACGATGGTCGTGTGGTCTGTCTAGAAGTCGTAGGAGCCGGTCGGCCAAGATTCTTCTTTCTCGCGACGGTGGCCATCTCGAGGTGCTCGATTCCTTCCTCGAGAACTCCTTCGGGGTATTCCCATGGCTCGTCATTAGTTACCTGATCTTCCGCGACATTGACATGGAAGTACTTCCTGGGTGTAGCCTGACCCTGACGATTGTAGACCTTGGAGATTCCGGGTGGCGCCTTGTAAGCGAAGCTTGGGCATAAGGATTGCTCCGGTTTGGGGGGTGGACGGCGAGTCGCTCCACCTTCCATGACCTTCTCGACCATGGTAGCCCTTCTCTCCAGCTGATCAATGGTGCCTTCGGCTTCTGGTATACAGAACTTGAACTTCTCCAGGAGGTTCCAGTGGACGTAACGTAGCTGTTCCTCTTCTGGCCATACCGGCCTGGTTCGTTGGAAGAGTCCTCTCATACAGGCGAAATAGTCTTGAATACTCTCATTATCCCCCTGGGTACGAGCCGCTATCTCGTCTCAGAGAGCAATTTGGTACTGGGGGTCTGCGAACGCAGCACGTAACTTGACCTTCATCTCTGGCCATGAAAAATGGGTGTAGCCTGATCCTCGGTACCACACTAGAGCTGGCCCTCCGAGGAAGAAGGGAATGGCCTTGAGGAGCATGTCATCTGGAACGAAGATGAAGCTGATGCCCTCATCGACGCGGCTGATGAAATCCTCTATATCTTCCTTCTTGTCCCCTTTGAACCATAGCCCCCATTTCTTCATGATATTTAACAGAGAGTAGGGGGTAATGGGACGTTGACCTTGAAACTCCGACTCGTCATCGAAGCTTTGATAGGCCCCTTCATCGGGCTGTATTCGGCAACGCGGAGGTCGTTCTGCCTCCCTATCTCTGCGGGGTTCCTGAGCTTGACCGAACCTCTGAGCGCGATTGGGCCGTTCGTTTTGATACGCATTTGGGGCCTGGTCTTCTGGCTGTAAAGGTGATCTTAGGTGGTCCCTAGGATCGCGGACGGGAGATACCAACCTTGAAGGTCTTCTGCTTCCAGTTGGTTGATTAGGTGCCGCTTGGCGGTGGTCGGCGGTTCCTGCGCCAGCATTTTTTCCTTCCGGTTCTAGTGGAGCCCCCCGCAGATCGGCTTGGGGCCTCCTTCCCTGAAGGTATTCCCAAACTCGAGCGTAAGTCTCTGCGTTCAAGTCTCCAGGGAGCGACGGCGTGACGACCCTGGTTGGCCGTTCTGGGACCGTGCTTCCGTGTTAAGAGGCTCCTGCGTGAGACCTGACTTATCGTGAGGAGACAACTGAAGTATTATCATCCTCGAGTTGAATTAGGGGGGTCTAACCCGATCTTTCGTCCTTTTTCTTTCTGGGTTTACGGAGCTTATTCGGCGGTGGTACCTTGAGGTGTGTCTCTTGGGCGTCAGTTTGAGAGGCCATCGTGACCTTCGGGGTAGGATCCTCAGGATTTGACTCTCCCTCTCGAAGGTCCTTCCCTTCCCCTTCTTGGTTTGGATTGCCGAGGTCAAGCAGCTTTGACCCACCTGGTAATTGAGCGGGGTCCCCTGGAGGGGCCTTGCCTTCAACCTTCCCGGTTTTTGTCTTATCTGATTTGCTCTTTTGGCTCCGTTCCTCTAGGTCGGACTCGTCCCCTGATAGGGTCATCCTGTCACCGGAACAAGAGGTAGCACGTGGCTAAATGAGACGGAAGGTCACTGGCAACTCAGAGGGGGTAGAGGTAACTTGGAGGTGGAATTGGGGGCGTTTGAAGTAACGTAGCTGATTGGGAGTCAGGGAAAATGTAATGGAAAGGAGAAGAATCTTTCCGATGGTGACGTAACGTCGTGGGTAAATGATTTGACTGGGAGAAAATCCGTAACTTAGGGAATTTATCTTGAAATGACGCGTATTTGTCCGGGAGGACAGGGTTCTGAGTGACGTAACTANATAAATGATTTGACGGGGAGAAAATCCGTAACTTAGGGAATTTATCTTGAAATGACGCGTATTTGTCCGGGAGGACGGGGTTCTGAGTAACGTAACTAGGGAGGAGACGTCGTTTTAGGTGTAAGGAAATATGGGAACTATGGTCGACACGTAACAAATGGTGAATAGTAACGGATAAGGGAAAAGAACAAGTAACCACAAAATCAATGATTCGTCGAGTAATTAAATGTGCAACCTGTATATAGAATTCCAAAATATCAATTAGATAGCAACAAGCGGAGCGAATTACGGCGGAATTGATTGTGCAAGCGTTGGTTACAAGGTGGTGGCTGGCCTCCCTCCTAGGGGAGATGTGGCTTAATTAGCAGTAAATGCGTAATAAATAATATACTCCCTGTTCCACTGCCTTTCACTAATGATAATTGGTCAAAAATATTCAATAATTAGAGTAATGGATAAGTAAAAAAAACTTCACGCGTTGCACTTTCACTGTAACTCGCGAGTTCAACTGTATGAATAATTCACTGGGATGCGTATCGGTCGACGATTCGAAGCGAAAGAGGACGCAAAACGTAGTTTTGGGGATTGAAGAGGTCCGCGAATTGAAGAGAGGGGGGGTAATGGAGTGGGGTATCCTCCCCTACCACTACTCTTAAGGGTCTATCACTTAGCATGGGATATTCGGGTGCCTACTCCTGATTCTTGTCCCCCTCCATATTGCACAAGGGGAGGAGCATAATGATTGTATGGGGTGACGTAACATCGTTCGAGATTACGTAAGCGGGTGATTTCATCAACCCGGAATGCCTACCCAAAATGCTGGGACCTTGATACGATTTTTCGGCTGCGCAAATTCTAAGTTTCATACAGGGATAACGAATAACCTACTATTCTCCATCACGTTCCTCCGCAAAAGTTAACTACCCTTAATTTCCCCTACGATATATATATATTATTTTTTCTTTTCTGAAATTATTGTGCCATTAATTCACTATGGATTGGACGTACCCTAATTTTCCGAACCTTATCCACAACAGAACTCGTTAATCGCCTTCAGGCCCCACGTCGGGCGCCATTTTGTAATGATTTTTCCTACCTCGACCAGAACCTTATCGATATCCTGACTCAAAATTGACGGAAACCACGAAGCTGGCAAATCATTACACTTCGTTTTCATAAACCACTCACCTCTAACCGAAAGATAACTCAATAAACAAAATTGCATCTCAGAAGCAATTAGCAGCTCAACCTACCTTGTTTCGATAGTTTAGGGCGCCAGCTGATTTTTGACAACGCGGAATCAACGAACCGCAACCGTATGGGAGAATACACCAAAACCGTAAACCAATTGTCCCCAAAATCCAATAATCCAAAACCAAAAGAAAACGTCAGAGGGGTGGAATGTGAGGGTACGGTATCGCTCGGGTGCTCAGTATGTGGGTCGTGGAGAGAGGGGTGGATTCGGAGGTCGGGAAGGTCAAAAACAAGGCGAGACAATTAACGAGGTGGAGAAGACATCAAAACCACAATTACAACTGAATCAAGGGATCAAGGACGAAAAGAAAGAGTAACGCAAGTTCTCGTTTACGTGGTTCGCTATTGCTACTTAATTACAGGATTTTCTGGGCAAACATAATAATAACAATTTTGACACGAATGACTTTCAAGGATATTGATAATTTCAGAAGAATGTAAAATGTGGATAGAATCATCTGAAATTTGAGAGAATTGAGGAAAATCGAAGGAGAGGTACGTAACTCGAGGGGTCCTTAAACGTGAGAGAGAGAGATATAGGGTCATGTGAGGGTGAGAGAGGTCATCTCGGGAATACAGAGCGTTAGGGGCGTTTATTGAATCGCGGAAGGGTTATTTCGCGGCGAAACAGAGCTATGGCCAGGTGGGGTAACTCCCTAATATTTTTCCATTGGTCAATGAGGGGAGTTTTCTCGAGATCTCGGTGAAAAACGAAGAATTACAGAGCTTAGGGTGGCGTGACCTTCGTCACACGACGGGGGGCGCAAGGGACCTTGAGCACGTGGGTTATGTCGGCCGGCGGCGCCGACGTAGCAACTAGTAGTCCCGTGACCTTGATTGCCGCTTGGGTTTCCATCTCCCCAATATCGTCCCGAAAACGGCGTTAAACGAAGGATTCGACATGAGGTTTCCGTTTAAAAATATTTTTTCTAATCAAAACATAACTTTCCCTGCACAAAACTAGGATTTTTCCCGAATAAACGAGGATTTCACGGAACTGAGGTTTCGAGGTCAACTACATAACGCATGGGACGCCCGATATGCGTAGTAGTTTTCTCGGTTTTCTCCTTATTCCCGTGGGATCATAATCTTCGATTAAAACAAAAGATTGAGGGTTTCACCAGAGCTTGGGGCCATTTTATGCGAGTAATGAACGTAACTGAGGCTGTCGGGGGCCTAACAACAGAACTTTGCGAATGCGAGGGACCAGTGGCACAGAACTTGGGGGTTATATGGCATTGGGGCGCGAGGTTTTATGCACGTTTTTCACTCCCGAAACACTTATACTCACGAAATAAATGCACCAGTACTCACCATAGTGATTAATAATCCCTCGTGGCTACTGATGATGCCCTCAGGATTATTAAGTTACTCCCTTTTTTGCGGGTTTTTAGTGGATTTTCTCCCGGGGAGATGCAATGGCACGTGGAGCGTGTCTAATCCGAGAGAAGACTGATCGCCGGGACCGTAGCGTCGGAGTGGGGGAAAAATGGGGGGGCCATGAAGCGGCATGCGCATCGCCTTAAATTCCCTAGCCGATGAGAGGCGGGGCGCGGGAGATTTAATTCAAATATTTGAATTTGGTTTTTAGCAATTGGACTTTATTTATTTGATTATTTATTCTTTATTATTATTGAACTATACTAAACCATATTGTGAATTATAGAGCGGATTTTAGCCCTGCCTACGACTAAAATGAAATAATTTATCCCTGAGGGAAACTCTCCGGAGAATAATTAGAAACTCCTCAACCGAATATTAAACTTCCGAACCGAATACAAAACTGGAAGATTTCTAACATTCTCGCGACCAGGGGAGCTCGAGAATTTCACTCGTTTGTGTGTTCTCCCCAAAAACAAATCAAAAAGGGTTGGCAAAAGCGCGCGGGGTGGCTCGGTGTGTCGGCCCTGATCCTCCGTGACCTGTGGTCCTTTAATTTCATTTACGTATGCTTTTCTTAATCGAAACTGAACAAAACTAAACTGAAGCTGATTAACGAGATTAATTATTCCGGAAAAATGAAAAAAAAATTGATTTTTATTTTGATTATTTTCACCTTTCATCAGCGGGAATAGTTTGACGCGGTCACCGGATTTTCGCTCCTATTCGGGGTATTTCTCGGGGAAAAACGTAACATCGGGCTTAGCCTCTCTAGGGAAGAATGACATAGCTTTAGTTTTTTTTTCTTTTTTTTTTCGATGAGGAACATAGATTCGCGCGTCTCACACTTCGGAATGGGGTTTTTCTCTCGAAATAACGTTTCTCTCTCTCTCGCCTATATAATTACCCTACTGTTTTTTTTTTTCCAAGTGACGAATCGGCCTGGAATTTCGTCACAGGACATAATGCGTGCGCCGTGTCTAGTCTGTGGGCCTAAGTCATGTGACTCGGTCTGTCGTTGATAAAAAATACAACACAACTATTTTTTCCATAAACATCATTTTTGTTGGTTAATATTGATGGGCACATAAATCTCCAGTCATTCATAAGTCCAAGTCAATAGACATACTGCGTGAGCTGAGTCTAGTCTGTGAGCCTAAGTCCTGTGACTAGGTCTGTCTTTGATAAAAAATACAACACAATTATTTTTGCCATAAAAATCATTTTTGTTAACTAATATTGATGGGCACATTAATGTCGAGGCATTTATAAATCCGATTCAGTTGACATAGGAGAAGAAGAAGATTCATTGATAACAAATAAATCAACACGTTGCTATTGGCAATAAAAATCATTTGTGCTTACGAATATTGATGAGCACATAATTTTCCATGCATCTTTGGACTACTCCGCCCAACCGAAATTACCGTTATGGCGTTTAATGGGTTTCGACGCTTTTTCCCCCTCATTTTCCACCACCCCAGCAAAGCACAAAATTTTTGGATACCAAAAAAAAAGCAAATAAATAGCACATAATTTAGGTGTTTTCAAAATGGCCGCCAAATCACTCGATTTCGCTAAATTTACGGAGGTCATTCACCTATACAAAGTGTACCATTCCTGAATTCTGTCGTGAATTGGTAAACTAGGATAAGTGCTTTTCGCTTATTGTCAGTCATCGATGAATATCTTGGAAATGAAGAAAGATAGCGAAATTATCATAAGTATCTTTTCTATACAGCGAAATGTCAACTACAAATAAGGTTTTAATGAAAATTTCTCTATCTCTCTTCATTTGCAAGATATTCATCGATAACTGACCCTCAGCAAAATGCAGTTATTCTAATTTACCAATTCACTACAGAATTGTTTTGAGACAAAGTTTCGTCATCAGTAAATAAATTTCTCGAAATAATTTTCATTTTCCTTCGTTTTTTTTAAGGGGTTGGTGGGTCACATTACTTTTTTTGAGTACCGACCGATTAATCGATAAATCCGTCTATTTTTTTTTAATTTCTTCGTTATGCCTGAAAAAAGTGAAAGCAAGAAACATTCTTCAATTTTCATTTTTTAATAATTTTTTTTTCCCTTTTAACCGAAGATATCAAGTAATTTCAAATTCCATGCGTAGGATTTTGCAAATGGGCATATCGAATACCCAAAATAAAATTCCTTCAAAAAAATGGAAAATTGTAGGACTAGATAGGTTTTTACAAATGAAAAAANCGCTGAAATATAGATAATAATCCCGTGAAAAGTACTCTCAGCATTTTTTGTAGTGTTCCACGAGAAATACGAATTTATTATACGTGGACTCTCATTTTGCAGGATAAATTCGCCGGACTTCGTGTATAGACTCGCCGTATTTCTACACGCATTTCTCTCAAGCGTATAGGAATAATTCGTATAGAATAATCCCTATNCACCCCAGCAAAGCACAAAATTTTTGGATACCAAAAAAAAAGCAAATAAATAGCACATAATTTAGGTGTTTTCAAAATGGCCGCCAAATCACTCGATTTCGCTAAATTTACGGAGATCATTCACCTATACAAAGTGTCCCATTCCTGAATTCTGTCGTGAATTGGTAAACTAGGATAAGTGCTTTTCGCTTATTGTCAGTCATCGATGAATATCTTGGAAATGAAGAAAGATAGCGAAATTATCATAAGTATCTTTTCTATACAGCGAAATGTCAACTACAAATAAGGTTTTAATGATAATTTCTCTATCTCTCTTCATTTGCAAGATATCCATCCATAACCTACCCTTAGCAAAATGCAGTTATTCTAATTTACCAATTCACTACAGAATTGTTTTGAGACAAAGTTTCGTCATCAGTAAATAAATTTCTCGAAATAATTTTCATTTTCCTTCGTTTTTTTTTAAGGGTTTGGGGGGTCACATTACTTTTTTCGAGTTCCAGACCGATTGATCGATAAATCCGTCTATTTTTTTTTAATTTCTTCGTTATGCCTCAAAAATGTGAAAGCAAGAAAAATTCTTCAATTTTTATTTTTTAATAATTTTTTTTTCCCTTTTAACCGAAGATATCAAGTAATTTCAAATTCCATGCGTAGGATTTTGCAAATGGGCATATCGAATACCCAAAATAAAATTCCGTCAAAAAAATGGAAAATTGTAGGACTAGATAGGTTTTTACAAATGAAAAAAAGTAAACAAATGACGATTTTCGCTAGAAAAAGCGAAAAAAAATTTTTTT
>NW_021680678.1:273356-275082 GCF_001412515.2 Diachasma alloeum | reverse complement strand
AATTTTCACTATTTTTGAACGAAATATTTATTGGGTATTCGATATGGCCTTCCGCAAAATCCGACGTATGGAATTTGAATATACTTGATTTGTTCTGTTGAATAAATTAATCTGATGTCAAATGTGGTTTTCTTGAGAAGTTGCATCTTCAAACATTTTCGTTGGACGAAATATAACCAATAATACTTCTCTGTCTGTAAAAATAATATACACCAATTACTAAATATGGCGCCTGAAAATAAAATGTACAATGCTTGAGCTAGCAAAAGCAACTCAGCATTATNATCCATACGCATTTCTCTCGAGTGTATAGGAATAAATCGTATAGAATAATCCCTATAGAATCCCCTATACGATTCCCNCATTCTTCAATTTTCATTTTTTAATAATTTTTTTTTCCCTTTTAACCGAAGATATCAAGTAATTTCAAATTCCATGTGTAGGATTTTGCAAATGGGCATATCGAATACCCAAAATAAAATTCCGTCAAAAAAATGGAAAATTGTAGGACTAGATAGGTTTTTACAAATGAAAAAAAGTAAACAAATGACGATTTTCGCTAGAAAAAGCGAAAAAAAAATTTTTTTGATGGAAACTTATGATTGTTTTTTTTCGGTTAGGATGTAAGATGATTTTTCGATTTGTTGGAATGTTATCGTTAATTGAGCCGTCTATGATAAAGATCTACATCAAGTTATTATTATTTTTAGCTTTTCCTACAGAAAATCGTCATTCTTATTTTTTTTTGCTTAGTAAAATCCTATCTAGTACTACAATTTTCACTATTTTTGAACGAAATATTTATTGGGTATTCGATATGGCCTTCCGCAAAATCCGACGTATGGAATTTGAATATACTTGATTTGTTCTGTTGAATAACTTAATCTGATGTCAAATGTGGTTTTCTTGAGAATTTACATCTTCAAACATTTTCATTGGACGAAATATAACCAATAATACTTCTTTGTCTGTAAAAATAATGTTCACCAATTACTAAATATGGCGCCTGAAAATAAAATGTACAATGCTTGAGCTAGCAAAAGCAACTCAGCATTATTCCCTCAGTAGTTCATGTTGGCAAAATTCGGAGATAACATAAACGTTGATTATTTTTTCTCATTATTCTTCCGTAATCAGTCACGTCATAGCGGAAAAAAATTTCCAATTTTGTTATTTCCTTGCTTAACGATGTTCAGGCGAGAAATAGGTAGGATATTTAAAAAATGCAGCCAATTTTATGAAAATATTCCCTACATTATCGACCATTTGGCAATGCGGTAAAAAATGAAATTATCAATGCTCCGTCTAAACTCATGTATACGTGACAACTTTCGAATGAATTTTTATTGTGGTCTCGTACCTGGGGTTTCTGAAATTTTGCGAGGGATTAAATAACACGTGAAAAAAATTTCCATAAAGTTGGCTGCATTTTCAAAATATCCTACTCGTGGCCTGACCATCATTAACGATTCGCTAGCTTTTTTCACATGAGAGCTGTCAAAGAACGGTGTAATCTTTTTAACGTGAAAATATTTGTATCCGAATAATAATGAGCGACTAGTTTGCGGGGAATAAATTATATGCATGGAAATTATCAACTACATTATATTTTTTACCATGATTTTCATACCGTGTAAAAAGACAAGTGTCAAATGATTTTACGGATATGATGGAAGTATGTGTTCCACTTGACGAAGAATACTTCATAAATCCTTTAGAAAAAAAA